>NW_004797291.1:985445-987512 GCF_000002075.1 Aplysia californica | reverse complement strand
GGGGTCTTTTGTTGTTTGGGGGGTTTTTGTCTGTCTTTTGTCGAGACAACCATTCATTATTCCGCTACCCTTGCTTAACAGGAGCTGAAGCGGAATAATAACGTTATTCTTGGCGGCCTCGCTCGTCAAAAAAGAAACGCTTATACACGTATTGTGTAAGCAGAAAGAGTATTTTTAAGGAAACGATATGCTTTTGTGATACAAGAGGATCTGTTCCACGACCAATAATTGGTCTTTCCGTTTCACGTGGGTTGTCTTGTGTTGTGTTTTTCTGTTTTACTTTACCTGAACTATGAAAACATAGGGAAATATTTGGTACTGTGTAGGGGCCGCTTGTGTAAGCAAAGGTAACCCCGAGATCTGACGCATAAGTAAAAGGGTACCCTCCCTTGATTATCGTATCTTTATGTCTGGAGTTGCATGGTACACTTGTCCTAAATGTCATGATCAGTAGGCTCCCTTGCTGAGATATCGGATGTCAGCGCTCACGGGGGTATGTTTACGGTTAAGCGGTACCTGACGTGGAAAAGTGCTGTGATAGTCAGAGGAAACTTCTGCTTTTCTGCTCACTTTTGGCACTTATATTTAAGGTTGTGAGTAATCTAAGTAACGAGGGGAAAAGTTAAGATACTGGGTTTTTTCTGTTTTTGTTAGATGTTTAGAACCCAACTTGATGAGAGTTTGACACTAGAGGGCATTTCCGGTATTTCCAGCTACTACTAACCTTCTTTTTTCTGCCTGCCTTTTCCTTTTTGCGTCATCTCTCCCCAATACAAGTGGGTACGGGGCTCTGTGTTGTGAAAACCCACAACAGGACGTTGTGTGATACAGTTAGTGTCAGTGTTACAGCATGCATTAAGTAATAATGATACAATTGCTTAATTGCTGTCTGTATACCTTGTACATGCCATCATAACCCGAATTTTCCTCGGGGATAAAGTAAAGATGTGTTTTTCCTTTTTGTTATTTTATCTTTAAATAATTATTCAATTTTGATACTGCGGGTTCGGGGATTCGAGGCTCAGCTTGAAACGACGTTGTGTCTTTGAGGAAAGACTTAAAACACAATGTTTCCATTTAGGCTCAGTCCAAATGTTTTGGATACGCCAGAGACAATATTGCCCAATCAGACATGATACGGGGCTCTCGTGGCCTAGAGGTTAAGGTGTTGGCTTCTCTTTCAAAGGTCCCGGGTTCGAATCCGGGTAGCGACCGAAAAATTTTCTTTTCTAAAATTGTCTCCGTTCACCTCCTTTCCAGCTCTCTAGCAATTTTCTGTCGTCTGCTTTCGTCTCCTCTTTCTCTTGGTGGTCCAAAATCGAAAAGAGTAGGCTTCGACCGCTACCCGAACAAAAATTCAAAATTTCCTACCAACTTAAATAGTTTAGTGGGTCCCGCTCGTATGACCTTATGCAGTTGTGAGCGCTGTAAAACACTTAGATCTACCCAAAAAAAGACATGATACTTGACACTAAGTGGAAAAAGAAAAGGGAGATAAACTGGCATTTACAGAAATACGATTAGGAATTCACCCGCGGTCTAGTTATAGGAAGTGGCCAGGGACAGACGAACTGCTCTCTTCCCTGTGTAAGTGAGTATTGGAGATGGACGTTGAATTAGAAGGTCCCACCTCTGGAATAACCTTACAATGTTGCAAGGGGCGTTAAGCCGATACAATTTCGCACAAAATGTCCCTATCCCTTCAGTTTCTCCCCTGTCTCAACCCGAACTTTCGTGCTCGTGTCTAATCCGCCCACACATTTTCGATTTCTTTTTTTCCTGTCGAGCAGTGTTTGCTGTAGACATCAAATGCTGTCCTGGTTCTGTCAAATCAGGATTATTGCCCTATTTCTTCTCTGTGGTGCCCTATGCCGGGTACACATGTGTCCGAACTTGTCGGACCAGTTTGATTAGGTCGTGGGGGGAAATCGAACCAAGTAATAAAGACATGAGTTTGTTTGATTTGGGCTCGAATAAACGTTGATGTGTAATTTAGTTCGAAACTATTATGTCTCTGTTTTGTTTCTTATCATCCGTGTGTGTGTGTGTGTGTGTGTGTGTGTGTGT
>NW_004797291.1:981545-983145 GCF_000002075.1 Aplysia californica | reverse complement strand
AAATAAACAACTGGAAGAAAACGAACCTAAAACTATCAATAAACACAGAGGCATTCAAACAGAAAGAGAGAAAAGGGCAAAAGGTGAAGAAAACTCAATTAAATCTACACTTTTAGTCAGTATGAGAGAATAACAAGTAATACAAGACACTGATCCTCTTTCCTAATAATGCTTTATGTTCATTAAGTGGTACCAGCCACACTTTCGCTGTGAAACCAACATCTGGCTCTTTTACTGGGTCACTTTAGGTCCCAGAAACCTCTTTGAAGATCCGACACTTGAACTGGTGGTACTGACGGTACTGTTTACTTACTACTCTGCCCATCTTGTTTAGGTTCTTGTTAAACATCGCTAAAAGAGGCACCTCGTTCATTGATTCCTTCCTTTCCTTTGGGAAAGCACATGCTGAACAAATAAGACAGCTCCTATCGTTGAGGGTAAAGCATTCATTGTTATACCCTGACACAAACAACGAGACGAGACTGTACACTAGCCCTGGGACTGATGGGGAGGGCCCTCGAGGACTTGTGATAGGAGTCGTTCTCATACCATGAGAGAAGACCTTTGTAACTCTCTCCCTCTGTAGAATGTGAAAGTTTTCTCTTGTGTTCCATCCATGTATTATTATTGTTATCACACTTTTGAGGAGTTTGACATTACAGGGTCTATGCTCATTGTTACTTTTGTGGGTGTGTGAATTTTTTATGGTACGTTGTGTGTTGTGCACAGCAGCGGATGTAGGCTACAATGTGTGGGCTGAGAAGTTTGATTTGTTCTGGGGCTCTTTGCAACTGGCAGAGGTCTTGAAGTTAAAGCTTCCGAAGATTTATAGTAGATTTGTCACTAGTTATGCACATCCTTTTTCAGAACTGTTGCTGTTATTTTCTTATGTCAAATAGATTAAACAAAAGTCTGTAAGTAAACCTTTTTAAAGCTAGAGCCCACTTTTCACACCTTTAAAAGACTAAACTTTTTGCACCACATACTTACATGTATTTCCAAGCGAGGTCTTAATTAATAATACCTGCCACAACCCAGATGGTCCTCACCACCCACCAAAATCACCAATTTACAAACCAGTGGACGACAAGCATAAGGTTAGACGAATAGAAGAAAGAGTCGTCTGCAAAGGGACGAAAAAGAAGAGAAAATATGTTGTAGATTGTTCTCGTAAACTTTCCTCTTTATTGAAACATCGCGACCGCGAAAGATCTTCAGGAAATAATTGCCTTGTGCGTGAGTCTTGTTCTTTGTTGCGTCTGTACCTTAATTAAGCCTGTTGTATTCCCGCCCAAAAAGGCTGTTTCAGCCGGGGCTAACTTCCTGCTGGTGTTTTATCTCCACATCCGGTGAGATTTTTTTTGTTTCGTCTAACAGCGAATGTGGCTGGGTGTTGTTTTTTTTAATGTTTAAAACAATAGAGCGGTGTTCCGTGTTGATTTGAGATACATTCACCGGTCATTGCCACTCTCCACTTTTTGCTCACACACTCACACTGCCATACACATGAGTGAGGGACGAATTCACAATCTCGCCTCCTTTTCCCATACTCTCTTTCTCTCTTTCTCTCTCTCTCTCTCTCTCTCTCTCTCTCTCTCTC
>NW_004797291.1:976874-977910 GCF_000002075.1 Aplysia californica | reverse complement strand
AGAAGAAGAAGAAGAAGAAGAAGAAGAAGAAGAAGAAGAAGAAGAAGAAGAAGCACCAACAACGACGACAACGACAACAACAGGAGGAGAGGGATCATGGAGATCAACGTAAACTAGTCCTTTTTTTTCCTTGACTCAAAATGTTACAATTTTTGTGACTCGACCTGCCCAGGAAAATCGAGGTTGATATGGGATAATAAGATGACAGTGCTCCAAACTGTTTAAAAATCTGGCTTGTGGGGGACCTCTTCCTTTATCCCGATTCTGCAACGCGTGAAAGGCATCGAAAAAGTGTGGACACAACTCAAAAACTGACTGCGTTCGCAGGCTAGGACGCCTTCCTGCTTATTGTCAGGTAGATCAGGTGCTCATTTTAGCAGACGGTGGCCTGAAGGGTGTTTACCCAAACAAAAGGAGGTAACATTACTCTCTTCCAGGCGCCCTGTCTGTCGGAATTAGGCTCGTTGCTTGAAGGCCTGATTGTTTTGATTACATATTTCATCATAATTTGTAGTCTAAAAAAGACATCGTTTTAGTTTTAGTCCCACACACACGCCACATCTAGGTCACTTTAAAGGCTGGGGCTTATGGGTTGAAATCCTAACCCTCAGTGATGTGGGTTAAATGTAATGTTTTACGATGCCAAGGATGATATATTTTAAATTCAATTGAAGCGCAAGTGCAATTCCCCCCCCCCTCCCTCACAATCTTTTGGCTTTTGTCCATCCTCAAGTGTGATTTGAATAAGCCAAGGGAACGTTTAATCATCACTCTGGCTCAAAATTTTAACTTTTATTGTATTCTTAATCTTAGTTCATGTTTTCATTATCTCGAACTATGCACAGAAATCTTCAAAGAAACCGTACATTTCTCGTTCGAATTCTGATTACAAGTTTAGCGTTGGGCAATAGTTGAGCGTCATAAAAGTCACTTCTAAAGCGACTCTCTTGGTTCACTCCTATATAACGCTTTCTCTCTCTCTCTCTCTCTCTCTCTCACTCTCTCTCTCTCTCTCTCTCTCTCTCTCTCTCTCTCT
>NW_004797291.1:972552-975244 GCF_000002075.1 Aplysia californica | reverse complement strand
TCTCTCTCTCTCTCAGCTTTCTGTTAGATATTTCTAGGAGTTGGGTGCTCGTTTTTGTTCTAGACTCCGTTTTACCATAAATCAGCTTTGCTACTACTTTTCATTTGTGTTGTCTCCGCCTTTAATACTGTGTTGTGTGGTCATCCACAGACTTATGCTTCAGCCAGCTGCCGCCCGAGTACCCACAAGTGTTGGCCAGTCAGCCCATGTCTGGTGAGTACACGCAGTGGCTGATGACGTCATGGCTCAACTATCATCGTCCTGTGTTCTTGCTGTGTTTTCTTAGGTGTTTTACAGCACTTGCAACACAATAAGGTCATACAAGCGACGAAGATTAGAGGGATTACAAGAGAGCAACAAACACAAAAAGAAGGAGGGGAAATAAGGACGATATATATATATATAAATGTTTGATAGAAAAGAAGGAGTAAACCACACCAGAGCACCTGCCAACCACCCACATCCAATGTTCGATTGGTGGGTACTATACTCTGTATAACTGTGTTTGTACTAGTGAATATCGGAGGCTCCCCTCGACATGTTGTTAGATCGCTCTGGGGGCGGGCTGCTTCGACCCTAAATGTCAAGGATGGGTAGGATACAACTTCCCACCAGTCAGTCGGAGATACTCGACAATAGCCACATGGGACTCGAACCCACCTTTTCTTTGTGAAACAGCAAAGGGGCTAACCATTATATCACAGAAGCCCGGCTGTGAATCTCTAATAAGAAGAGATGTACGTCCCGTGCTCTTGTCTCGCCGTTTCTGGCATTCCGATCAGTGCACGGCAAAAAGGTCAGGGGTGTAGTGGGACTGCCTTCCTGTCTTGTTGATGGAGCCAACGTGTGGAGAGACATACGAGAGAGGATGAATGGCCACGGCTTTTCGCTCGTAAAACAAGAGGAGCAAGACTCCTTTTGCTGACACCTCCTATTGGGAAAGCGCTGCTTTGCTGAAATGTTCATTGATGCATTCTTTGTAGAGTGTGTGCTTATCTCATTCACTTTTCTCTAAGTTGCAGCAACCAGTTCTAGTAGTATGTTTCCTTTGACATTTCATTAAAACGTCAAGCCACCCGCGTCGAAAAATTTCGCCCGAAGTGTTTCTGCAGCTATTTACATTATTTCCTTGCACTTGCATGAACTATGGGTCCATTTTTTATCTGCCAAGACGCTTTTATTTCCGACAGACTTCTTTACTGGAATCATTAAACCGAATCCCAACTTTCCCTACTCGCTTTTCCATATTGCTCAAAAGAACGTTCGAAAGTAAGTAAATCCTGTACCCAATCGTTCTCAAATTTATGACGTTTTAGATGAAATAATGATGTTTTCGCCAGCGACATTTTTTTCAAAAACATGAAAAAGGGAGGTGTGAATCAGTGACATGACGAGTTGTAACTATGTTAGAATAGAGGAGTAAATCGAACTTTTTTATGGTTACGTAATTAATATCGAAACTAAAAAGCTTATCGTTATGATTGTGGCCTTTTGTGTCTTGACAGGCGATCAGAAAACAGTATGCATGATACAGCTTTGCCAGGGCCGTTGACTTAGGAAGTTCATCGACCAATTATTACTTCCCTTCCTTCAGGTCTTGACTTCCTTGATGTTCTCCAAAGGAGAGACATTGTCAATACGTTTGGAATCAAGGAAGACGTAAAGGGATGTTTAATCATTGCACAGGTGTGATAGAGATATTTTCTGTGGCAGGGAATTCTATTAATTTTTAATGTATCACTTTGGGCGGCCTTAAGACGCACTTTCCAACGATTTTCAACCCCCAAGAGATCTTTAAGATTTAAGGCACAATGTGCACACAGACCCTCAGAGATTTGTCTTCGCTGCCCGAGAAGATTAGATGCTCGATCTTCGGGCGACTGTAGTGTAATGGGTAAACTCTTTATCGATGCACGCAGAGGATATTAGTTCTATTCCTAAGGAGAGGGTATCGCCATCATATGTCTCGGATGTTATTTGCCACCCTATCCAGGGTGTCCCTCTCACGCTAGGTCCATGCAGTTTGCTTTCCAAAAGACCTAAATTATGTCAGCAAAACACGTACTACAAGACAATATGATTTTTTTTAAAGGCACGGTCCGTGCAAAACACATTTTGTCTTAGCTCAGCATGTACCTCAAGCAGCCGAGCATCTCGTCCTTCATGAAAATATTATGCTTCCGCAATGACGAGTAAAATTTGTTTGATTTTGAACGGAGAAAAATATGTTCAACCTTGGCATTTTCTTTCTGAAAGATGCGCACCTGTTGGCGCCATACGCGAGAGCCGGCACGTGCCTACCTCAGAATGCACGCGCATGCTTTAAACTGTACTGCACTCACGAGTGAGCGTGCGTAGGCACAGCGGTGTACTCAGGGCAAACTGATAACAAAGAGGCTCACTCGCGGCGCGTGAGGTACACGGCGTAAACAGAAGGACGGAATTGTTTTTCCACGACGCCTCTAACATTATGGGGAGTGCAGACCATGCCGGGTTATGCACTGTAAAATGTTTGACTTGCGTGTTGGGGGGAGGGGGTAGTTTTTATCGAAGTCCTAACAAAGTGTAATTGATGTCGAATGAAGTCATAGCGAGCTAGTCGAATGTGAGCTGTGCGGCATTCGTAAAAGTTGTAAAGTGTAACTGTCCTATAGAGTGTGTGTGTGTGGGGGGAGAGAGAGAGAGAGAGAGA
>NW_004797291.1:969091-970761 GCF_000002075.1 Aplysia californica | reverse complement strand
AGATTGTTTGCTTTATTAGTAAAATACAGTTTTTCATTTTCAGTACAAATATGATCAATGTCTACGGGGATATGGCTTTTCTTTGGGTTACATAACAGAATTTCAGTTGTAATCTCTTGGTAGAGTCAAACATGAGAATCAAAACACAGTGTTATGCGTGTTGTTATCATCGAGGCCAAAAATAAACTGATGCCTTCTTTTCCTGATGCGAAATTTAGCTATCCTGAAATGATACCCTGAAGAGACTAGTATCACGTCATTTAGGCAGTGTCTTAGTTGTAATAGTTTGGCTGTTATTATCCGGTCAAACAAAAAAAACCTGAGTTCGATTCCAGAGTGGAAAAGTTGTTTTGTGAAATATCTCAGTCTGTCTTCTGGGATTCTGTATCCCACTTAGCCCGGGTTGAAGTAGGCCATCTCATTAATTACATGTATCTAAATTTGGATCAAGGAGGGCGTAAAACATTTCCAACCATTAAAGTGTCTACCTCTATTTTTGTGCCAACGCAGTCTCAATTGAGAAATTTGGAATAGCTTCTGTTTTCACTGTATTTGATTCCCCTAGACATTGAGACATGACGCTTTAAAATGTCTTTGTAAGTTTTGACATTTCAAATCGTTATTCCAAAGCTGCCTGCCACTGTTCCAGATACGACCACAATGTCTTCCACTCCAGTATTTTCTTGACTATGCTTTGTTGTTGTTGTGGTTGTTGTTATTGTTGTTGCTGTTATTGTTGTTGTTGTCTTTGTCGTCGTGTCATCGTTATTGTTGTTGTTGTTGTTGCTGTTGTTGTTGTTCATGTTCGTGTTCTTTTTTGCTTCGGTTTTTTTTTTTCCTTTAACGCCTATTGCAACAAACTAACAATCTTAAACAGACAAATATTACGTGCAGTCGTCTATATTCAATAAATCAGAGTCAGAGTGGACACCCGTTATTTCTCCCCAAACAACCCACGTTCTGACGCCACCCCCTATCCCACCACAAACCCCACCCCACCCCTAACCCAGCACTGCGTAAAGCATCAGTAAGACTCCTTGATTTTTGCTATAAAAGCTCTTCATCACTAGATCTATGCTTTTATCATCTCAGCATCGAATGCTGGCCAACTCTTCCCTAAATAAATCTCGGGCACGCTCTCGAAGCTGATTTCAAACACAGATCTAGTGATATTGAGCTAAGAGGTGCTTAGCCTGGATAGTGCAATGGGGAATTTTAATGAAAATACAATGCACTTCGTTTCCTCAAAACTCCGCTGCGCTGTATTTCCTTTTACTTGTCTGTAGAAATAAATTACAACTTAACTCTTGACTCTGTTGCCAAATTGGCCCATACTTACAAACTTCCGGCAAAGTAGACGAGTTTCCAGTCGCTGTTTTAGAGAAGACCTCCCATGTTCAAAGAGTCAAATACCAGGCTAATGTTTTCTATTTACTTGCCATTTTTGAAGTAGTTACGCTCATTATTTCTTGTGGAGGCTTTTTAACAAACGCCTTGTGTACAACAACAAGATAGAAGTTGGCGTCACTGATAAACAGTCTTGTTTTCTTTTAGACAGGACTGCATACCAGTTCTACGAGTACAGAGTGCCGCATTTGTGTGTGTGTGTGTGTGTGTGTGTGTGTGTGTGTGTGTCTGTGTGTGTGTGTGTGTCTGTGTGTGTGTGTGTG
>NW_004797291.1:965944-968862 GCF_000002075.1 Aplysia californica | reverse complement strand
ATTTTTTTTTTTTTGGGGGGGGGGTGAGCGTTTATTATAATGGCCCTCACGGACACAAAGAGAAGACTGGAAGACGCTAAAATGTGGTATTTAAGGAGAATGCTCAGAATCTCATGAACAGAACGGGAAACAAATAGAGATGTGCTCCAAATGGCAGATTGTGAAAGATCTATAATTAATTAGAACCATCATGCAAAGATAATTGAGATTCTTGGCTACATAAATAGATCCACTAAACTTAAAAATCTGCTGCTGTGTGGAAAGATAGAGGGAAAGTAGAGCAGTGGTAGAGAGAGAACAACATACACAGATAGCCTAAACAAATTTGAAACAAATAACATAATGAGAAAAGCGTAGCTGAGCTGAAAGACAAACAACAGGATTGAGTGGGGTACCGCGATCATCTATGTCTGCGCCACACCTGACTCCTGAAGAAGGAGTAAAATTGCCTTAATAATAATGTTAAAGCTGGAGCTAGACTATAGACAGGGGGGTAACAGAGGACTGCGCTGATAGGTCACACGCAGTGCGGGAGAGATAACTCACTCCTGAATGTACTGGTCCTACCTCCTTTTTATCCCTCCGTTGTTTCTGTTTGTCTTACTTTTCTCTAACCGTCTGGCAGCAGCTGTCGTGTGAGTATGATTCTCTTTATTCAAGCAAAAAACGAATCCATCTATTAACAAAAGAAGTGTACGCTTTACAAACGCTATTTACCGGGTTGTGAGAGGTTAAAATAGCTCATTTTATGTTATAAAAAAGTATCATATCATGCTCTGAAACTTGAATAAGATTAGGAAATACGGGGACAATAATATAATAAAGTGTTTAGACGAAATTGTGTTGGTTGTGTTTGAGCAAATAATAGAGCGTTTAATGCTGATGAGCACAGAAGTTGACTGTCCAACGGACGGACAGGCAGACAGACAGACAGACAGACAGACAGACAGACAGACAGACAGACAGATAGATAGATAGATAGATAGATAGATAGATAGATAGATAGATAGATAGATAGATTTGTTCACCCTTTAAAAGGGCTCAATATACACACACAAGAAACGACATATGTTATGAAAAGAAACACACCCCATGAACTTTCTCACATCACCTTTTGTGATCTGCTTGGAACCAAAACCTGGTACTCATAAGCGTAAAATAACATTACAAGAGGAAATTATTTCCCCGGCAACGGGCAACACGGGCGAGCACTCTTGTCTCCTTTCAAAACACGAACGCAAAGCTTTTATCTTTGTTGATTCCAGCCTTCAAAGTTTTTTCTCAGAAGGCAGATGGCTAGTATTCTTGTAGAAGGGTCTAGGTTCCGCCCCACAGCTCCGAGATTATAAGGAATTCCTAGGTCTCGGCAAAGGGTACTACAAGCCTTAAAATGTATTGCGTCTACCCTGAAGCGAGAGAGAGAGAGAGAGAGAGAGAGAGAGAGAGAGAGAGAGAGAGAGAGAGAGAGAGAGAGAGAGAGAGAGAGAGACTTAACCCTTTTCTAACTTTCCTAACACAGAATGAGATCATTCGTAGGATTTTTAGTGCAGGTGTGACAGTGAAAGGGTTTAGAATAAAATGGGACTTAAACTGTTGCGTATGTGACGTAGCTCTATATAAAAGTGGAATCCATGTGTGTACGAAATAATATTATGCAATATATAAAATATAATAAGGTAAGGGGGAGGGACTTGATATTCGTAGGTGTACAAAAATCATGAATCGCGGTATACAATGACTGACGCAAATATACTTACATCAAGTTCACTCCCTTTGTCTCACGCATTTTTTCACATTTGTCTATGGATCTGTCTGTGTTGGCAAAAAAAAATACAACCCCGAAAGTCAGCATCTTGGATCTTCCTTTCACTTGACCTATCTGTGTTTAGTATGATGTTAATTTGCCTTTCAATTTGTCCTCCTATCTTTTAATGAACCAGTTAAATCACTCACTCAACTCACTGTCGACAATATGCAATAAATACATCTATATAAGTGCTTAGATTTTCGAAATATGCTTGTTTATTTTAGAAAAACTACTAAACATAAAATGAATTCGTTCAATGGATGAATGAGCTTTCAGTCCGGGGCTTGGAAATCTACTATTGAGAAGACCCACCTAAGTCTGTGATTTGATGGTTGGGCTCATTGCTATTACTATTACACATAGAAGAAATGAGTTCGATTTGCCTACACAGGGGAGGGAGGAGGGGTGTATATTGGGAATGTGCGTCTGTTTTCTAGGACGGTGTATCCCAAAATCCAACTCAGCCCGGAATAACCCTGGCAGGCTGGGTCAAAGCAGCCTGCCTCCCACCTCCCAAATAACTTCGATTAAGTCTATTGGGATGTAAAACACTAACAATCTCAAACAAGATTCTAGCTGCCCCTGGCCAGCAGTTGATGTTCTTTCTTTAAAACTTGCGCAGTAGCTCGTATATATAGCTGGCCACGGTGAGGCTTCCTGATTTTTAGTTCCGTGACCCCCAAAGCAACTCTGAATGGTCACATGAGGTTGGGTGGGGAGAGAAGGAGAGGGGGCGAGACAGACAAAAGAGAAACGGGAGAGGGGGTGTAGAAAGGGAAGAGCAGGGGAGGGATGAAAAGAAAGGAAGATGAAAGATGGTTATGATTGAAGCTGAGGGGGAGAGGACATGGTGGAAAGTGGACTGCTTCGACATCGGTGAGTAAAAGTAATGAGAATTGGACAGGGGCCGAAACCTGAGTATGGGATGAGTCGAGAATGTGATCAAGAAATCAATTTGCTGAACTCTCGCATGGGGGTGTCGGAGTCTGCTTTATCTCGTCCCCACATGGGGCTCAGAGTAACTGATCTCCTAGTCCGGCAGAGGTTCTTCCAAGTGTACGTATGTGTTTTTTCTTACGGATTTGGGGGGGGGGAGAGGGAGAGAGAGAGA
>NW_004797291.1:959431-960914 GCF_000002075.1 Aplysia californica | reverse complement strand
TTCTTCTTCTTCTTCTTCTTCTTCTTCTTCTTCTTCTTCTTCTTCTTCTTCTTCTTCTTCTTCTTCTTCTTCTTCTTCTTCTTCTTCTTCTCCTTCTCCTTCTCCTTCTCCTTCTCCTTCTCCTTCTCCTTCTTACGATTTGAGCGAAAAGATTTTGAGGCAAGGTAGGTTGTTGGAGGACGCTACGAGTGCGTTCTGCCTGTTATTTGTTTCTATCTCGCTTTTTTTCTTGCACTAAATGGCCTATTATAAATTATAGTATTGTTTAGAGAAAAATAAACCAAAACGTAAGCAAGAGGGGTTGCTTGGTTGACAATTTACTTTCTTGTTTGTAGGGGGGGGGTTGTTGTCAAAGTTGAATGAGGTTTGTAAACAGCAGTAGCCAATTTCCATCTGTGTCAAGAAGAACGCTGTTCTCACTTGATGAGCGTCCTTTACCTCAGAGGGTATCATGCTGTACTACGGGGTAAACAGACATGATCCGAATTCCCGACTGCGAATCTTTGAACTCTGGTCGTTTTATGATGTATTCAAGGCGCTCAATCCACTTGGCTCGATCCTATGGACGTTAAATTCGGAGTTCTCGCCTCGTTAATAATATAATCTACTAGTGTTGAAAGGAGAGTTACACCCATAAACTTATTTCCTTACTCTCTTAGGAAATCAAAATCATAATATTGTGAAGTACGCAGTCGCTCCCTAAGATGTTACGTTTGCAGGAGCATCCAGAGGGCATTACATTTTATTTCAATACGTTATGTACGGTACAGTGCTCTTTTCATGCACCGAGAAAAACGATTGTTGGCTGGCTGGCGGGCGCTCTTGTGTGGTTTTCCCCTTCTTTACATCAAACATCTATCGGGATTTTCTCTCTTGCTGTTTCTTTTTCTCTTCATTAATTTTCTTTGTGGCATCTCTGCACTTATAAAAACTTAACTGAGAGCTTATACTAGTATGGGATAGAGCGCTATATACATGCAATCTATTATTATTATTATTATTATTATTATTATTATTATTATTATCATTATTATTATTATTATTATTATTATTATTATTATTATTATTATTATTGCAGGTGCCGTAAAACCCTTAATATAACTAAACTAAACTAGAAAGGGGTGGGTGACTGGAAGGCGCTCTATTGTGACTCTCTTTTTTGCCTTTTTTTTCAGTATTGTTATTGACATAAATGATGTGTTAGTGGAGAAATACCGCCATTATCGTGTTGTCTCGCCGACAAGAACAACCCAACAACAATAACAAATAACAACTTATGCAGAGGAACTTACATGGCCTCACAGAGATAGTGAGAGATAGCGTGTGTGGATCAGATTACTCCAGTTTGTTGACTTTGCCAAGCGGGGCGCATGTTTTGTGGGGCGGTTCGCTTGTTTGTGGCTGTACCTGCATACATGTTTCCACTCTCCTTGGAGGAAGAGAGAGAGACAGAGAAAGAGAGAGAGAGAGAGAGAGAGAGAGA
>NW_004797291.1:956996-958670 GCF_000002075.1 Aplysia californica | reverse complement strand
GGGGGGGTGATAACTTTGGTTTTCCTTCAAGCTAGAATGGAATGAAAAAACTTCAATAGCCTCCATGTGTCTTTTCTATCGACAATTTCTTTCTTTTTTTTTCTTTTTTTTCGAAATCGTAGTATCACATTAAAGGGTGGGTCACGAAACGACACGGCCTATTTTCGCCAACTAGCGAAGGCTAAAACTTGGCAGTTACTGCACAATCCCACTTTCTAATAGTTTTCGGACAGTAGAATACAAGTACATAATGCGACAATGTCGCTCATAGTCGGACCAATATCTGTTGGTAAACTCACTATACAAACAGAATGTTTTTATTTCGTGTATCTCTATAACAATGTGTGCTCACGGCCTTCGTGCGCGATTTAATTCAGTAAAATCCGCAATTAATTTCTTCAATTCACAAAGATGAATGGAAAATTGTGCTTATTAGTGGTCAGATGAGTGCCATGTTTATGTGCTATTAGACAAATTAAAACGTGTTTAGTCTCAAAATTTGGAATAAATTGGAGTATAGGTCCTACTATCAAATGTTATTATCAAAAAAAGAATCGGTTTATATTTTAAACGGGCAGCGTTCTGTTGTGTTTATGTGCTCCGTGCGTACGTGTGTGTGTGAGTGTGTGTGTGTGTGTGTGTGTGTGTGTGTGTGTGTGTGTGTGTGTGTGCGTGTGTGTGAATGAGGGTGTGGGGGGATGGGGGTGTATGTGAAGGGAGCATGTATTTGTGTATGTGTTTGTGTGTGTGTGTGTGTTTGTGTGTGTGTATGTGTGTTTGTGTCCTAAGGTCGACAAAAGACGAGCAATACAATAAATTTATAGAGGTCAGGAGAAGACACATGTAGTTAGAATGATTATATAGGCGCGCAGTTCTGTTCAAAGACTCTTTACGCATTTTTCGAAGACAAAAGAAAAAGAAAAAATTATTGTTCATCTGTTAGGCTACTTTGACCGTTACTTTTCTCTGTGTTTCCCTTAACTTATATAAATTTGACGTTCTCCAATTGCTTTTCATCATTGTCATTTTCATCATTGTCTACACCATGTGCTCTGGCTCTGGTCCCCGTGGATTTCCCTCTCCCCTTCGAAAAAAATCCCTCGAAACTTGTTTTTTACAAGTATCTGTCAATCTTGCGAGAGCGAAAAGCGCTGATTCAGCCAACATTCCAGTAAACCTTTGTGTTGCGTCTATATCGTTTATAGTTAAGCGTATCAAAGAAGATGGTATCACTTGGGGTCCTTTTTCTTTTAAGCGGCTGCAGGGGGAAGGGGGAGGAGGTTGTCCCATCATACTTTGGGTTTTGTTTTGTTTTGAGCTTTTCTTTTAAAGGGGGGGGTAAGAGGCAGATTGTCAGGGGTATTTTGAATTGTGGTGTGATTTTTAACCCGTTTTTTTTGTGGGAAAGGGAGGAGAGGTTGGGAGGAGGAAGATCACGAAGGAGGTGCTACGTTGAGGTTGTTTTCACTCAACCTATTTCAAAAGTAAAAGCCTTCAAATTAGACTTGTCAAGTAAAATCTTATAGTAAACCCACATCTCGAAAGTAAGATGCACTGAATAGAAGAAGAATACTGCTTAAGCAAAGACTTTTTTAAAAAAACAAGCAGGAGGAGCGCGCGGAGGAAGAAGAGAGACGGACACAGACACAGTGAGAGAGAGAGAGAGAGAGAGAG
>NW_004797291.1:954630-956090 GCF_000002075.1 Aplysia californica | reverse complement strand
CTCTCTCTCTCTCTCTCTCTCTCTCTCTGTCTGTCTGTCTCTCTCCCTCTCTCTCTCTCTCTCTTTATATATAAGTCAGACTTGGTTTACAACCATTGTTCCAAACAGAAAGACAAGCCAACAACAACACATTTCCTTTGACACTAGTTCTCTTGTCTCTTGTTATAGTCACTGCCCTTGAGGTCACTGAAAAGATAATTTTGCTCATTATAAACCCAGAAGGAATTAATGTAATTAATGGTTAACCTAAGGTTTCCTCTCCAGTATCTATCGGGGTCACGGCCGCAGCAAACTGGGCTGGGGTCAATTAGGAGAATTACTCCGCCAGTCTGATAATTATCACTTGATTGAGGAAAAATCGGATAGTTTGTTTGGTATTATGATTTTTTATGTTTTGTTTTGAGGAGTTTGTTTTTGTTTTCGTTGGATGTTGTGCCCCCTCCCCCCCTCTCCTTTTAGGGCAGAGGGGATTTCTCTGTTTTTGGTTTGTTTTTGTTGCTTATGTTGTTTTGTTTTGAGGTTTTAAAAATCATTTTCCACTTTTTTTTCTTTTCTTTTGTTTTGTTTGGGTTGTTGTTTTTTTGTGTTGTTGTTTTTTTTTTGGGGGGGGGATAGGGTGTTTTTTAGAAGAAAAACAGAAGACTCGTTAGGAGAACATATTAAAAGAACAATGCAGCTAGGAATGTTTGGGGTCTATTCTGGGCCTCCCAAATTTAACAAAATTCGAAAACTTGATTCAAAGTCTGAACTTCCGGCTATCTTGGTGAAAATATTGCCAAAGGCCAGCAATTTCGAAATGCAGTGAAGATCTATATATAGTTTTCTGTGTGTGAACTGTGTGGCACGCCGTCTAGTCTAAATCGGAAGGGGTGGGGGGTAGGCCTATTCTTTTTTCTCGTGACTGAATGAATGTTTTTTTACTTTTACGTATGTTAACAATCCCTCCTCCTCCCTCCCTAAATAAAATAAAAGGATTTGCTTTGTGTGAGGTCGAAAGTTTCAATTTCCTTTTGCACTCGATATTTGTTTTGTTTTTCTGTGATATGTTGATGACGGAGTGTTGACTCTTCATTTTTCACGTTCCTTACGTTGCTGAAATAGCTCTTGTCCTTGTCTTCGTTGTTGTTGCTACTACTGTTGTTTCAATTTCCTTTTGCACTAATATGTTTGCTTTCTTTTTCTGGGATATGCTAATGACGGGCAGCTCTCGTCGTCGTCTTCGTCGCTATTGTTTTTGTTGTTGTTGTTGTTGTTGTTGTTGATGATGATGATGATGATGATGATGATGATGATCATGATGATCATGATGATGATGATGATGATGATGATGATCATGATGATCATGATGATGATGTTGAAGCCCGTTGAGGGCGAAACGTTGAACTTGTCATTAGATCTAAATATTTTGGAAATACGACAAAGTCTTGACCGTTTTACTATCTGCTGCATACAATGGTGAC
>NW_004797291.1:952212-953968 GCF_000002075.1 Aplysia californica | reverse complement strand
CCCTCACTTTCTCTGTATGTATGCGTTTGTGCGTATATGTTTCTACGCCAGTGTACGTGTCTCGATTTTATTAACACATCTATGTATTTGACCTGCCTTTCAGGATGAAGTTTGGTTTCTTTGCGGAGTACCATAAGCGCGGCCTGGCTCCAAAAGACTACTGCAGTCCTGGCGGCCGCGGCTTCATCAGCCCCAGCGTTACCATAGAAACACAACTATCCGTCTGCGCTTTGGACGACGACGGACCCTACGCCAACATTGTCTCCCCTCACCTCATGTACAACGATCCACGCTACGGGCGACCCGAGATACAAGAACCCGTTTCCAGCCAATCAGAGCAACGCCAGCGACAAGGAAACCATTTGTATGACAAGGTCCCCGCGTCGTCATCATCATCATCCCGGCCGCCATTGCAGTATCAACAAGAGCTTCTGCTAGCTCCTACGAGACTCACAGACGATGACAGTGGGTTATCCTCTCCTGTCTTCGTCACAGACTTGTCTTCCAGCAGCGACTACTACTCTAGTCTTTCCCTTCCTATTGAATCCGAAGGTAGCAAATCGCTAGGAACCGCCGGGAAAGGTCCAAGAACATCGGTCTACTCCGGTTGTGACTCAGAGGACGAGAACATCTCTTGCTACGTAGAGATACACAAGGGAAAAGGCCTAGAAGGCAGTACTAGCAGCAGTAGTCGGAGAGCTATCGAGCCACATATCAATACAAGAGACAATAGACCCTCCTCGTCTTCCCAAAAGCGGAAGGGCAACATGAGACGTATGGTGCAGAGGTGCAAGAAAGCTGGCGCCTCTCTTGTGCACGGAGTCGTCTGGAACAGGTCGTCGGGGTCTTCGTCTGTCGCCAGTGACGTAGGAGCAGAACCTCCGGCGTTGCGTTCCAATAGCTCCAACTGGTCTCTCCGGAAACCGAAACCGTTTGTTCCATACCCGAGATCGTCGCAAGCAAGGCCGTGCAGTGTTCAAGTGACGACTCCGGAATTTCCTCAGTTAAGTGACGCTTCCTACTCAACGATGAGCCAAAAGTCGGATGATGAGCCTGCCGATATGTTAACAAGAAACGGCGACGTGGGTCGAGGAGATGAACCTTCGATACAAACCATAGAACCCAGTGCCAACTCTTCCAGCGAGGATAAGGTCCTCAGTAAATTGAGAAATTTCGGCAAATTTGTGGGCCATAGACCAAGTTTCAAGAGGAAAAGAAAAAATAAAGACTCCAAAGTACCAACATCTTCACTGCCGCCTGAACCAATGACTCCCTCGGCGACAAAGGGAGGGGAGAACTCAAACCATCCGGATTTTACTTTTGTTAACGAAGGCCTGGACAAGACAACAGATCCCGATTCCAAAGTACGGAAGTCTCATTTTAGGAAAATGAAAATGCCAAATGTGTTGAAAAGACTTGGCAAAACTTAAAATTGCCTGTATCAACTGGAAAGTGAAAACATCGTTCCTGGAATGAGTTTATCAAATCGTGCCTTTGAGCGTTTCAGGACAAACAACCTCAAGCTGGTACTCTCCATGTGTTGTTTGCGATCTGACGCAATTAGTCTTTGATGGTCTTATTTGAGCCCCCGGCGACACAGTTAAGGTCTTGAGGAGACGAGCTGGCTCGGCGTGTCTGCCAAGAACAAACCCGGGAGTCGGCGGTTTAGTGTTTAAGCCCTTGACCGTTCGCCGAGACAGAATGTAGAAAGAACAATCAACCAGTGAGCAACACACACACACACACACACTCACAC
>NW_004797291.1:904099-950877 GCF_000002075.1 Aplysia californica | reverse complement strand
TATGTATGTATGTATGTATGTATGTATGTGTGTGTGTGGGTGGGTGGGTATGTATGTATGTATGTATGTATGTATGTGTGTGTGTGTGTGTATGTATGTATGCGTGGTTTGAGTGTTTTGCTCACTAGTGGAACATCGTTTCAGCATTCCGTCTCGGAGATCGCGCAGGGACCGCTAACAGTTTCTTGAGAGTGTGTAAAGAGAAACATATCAACATAACAAAAAAGGTCATCATAGTATTGTGTTGGGAAAAAGAAAGACGAACATTTGAAACAAACAACAAAGGAGGGGGGGGAGTGAAGAAATATACGACGGTAAGATCGTAAACTCAGTCCCTCCGTTTCAAGCTTCCTACGGCTTGAACAATATAACTTGCTGTTTGTTAGTTCTACCCAGTACTGTACCTTCTATTTTGTGGTTGCTGTTTTTTTGTAGCATGAGGCTTCACGGGGTAGAAATGCTGAATCCAGGTGAGAAACCCACAGGAAGCTTTTAAATGCTCAATTATTTGTGACAAACTCGTCTCTGCCAGAATTGGTCACGTTGACCATGGCAGAAGCCACACATCATCGAAATCCTCATTTCTTTTATTTCTCTCCAAGAAACATTATACTCTGCAGATGCGTTGGACGTTGTCATACATTGGCGAACGAGCTATTATTAGTTCGACACAACAAGGCACACTGTATATCATTTGAATTCATAAACACTAGGTACTCTCGGGGATACTGGAAGGATCTCGAAAGTCAATATTCAAGAAAAGAGATGAACAGTTCGCATTTGCAATTCTCGTACAATGGCGTGATTCTTCTGCTGTGTGCCATGGTGTCAGTAACATCATCCGGGGGGTAGCCGGTAGAGCGAAATAATGGGAATTTCAATCGTTCATAAAAACTATCAGATAAGTTTCTTTTAGAAAACTGAAAATAAATACGACCCACGAAGCCTTCAAATGGAACAGACGGGGAAAGAGAAAGAAAGGAACGGCTAAATTACATATACTTGGGGAAGGGATTTATATTTGAACCTTTTAGTTTTAGTAAGTGTTTTACGGCACTTGCAACACAATAAGGTCATATAAGTGCCGAAGATTAAAGGTGTTACAAAAGAGTAACAAACACAAAAAGGAGGGGAGACAGATTTTTTTTTTTAGGAAAGAAGGAGCAAACCACATTTTTAAACTATTCGATTACAAACGTAGGGCGAGTTAAGGATCAAACTTTCCACAGGTATGGCTGTGGCGTAATGCGGGGCGAATTGCATTGCGTCCAATGAGGTTGTTTCAGACTATGTCACTTTAGTCATATGAAAATGAAATAGATCTTCACATGTTATATGTCCTTGGATGTATACTTGTGTGTGTGTGTGTGTGCGTGTGTGTGTGTGTGTGTGTGTGTGTGTGTGTGTGTGTGTGTGTGTGTGTGTGTCTGTCTGTGTATGTGTCTGTGAGTGTGTGTGTGTGTGTGTGTTCGTGCGTGAGGGGGGGGGGGTGAGTCGAAGTGTGCTTGAAAAATAAAGTATGGTAAATGTACAAATTATTTAAAAGTTCATGATGAAGAAGCACTTTTGTCACTAATGCTATGCTGTCCGTGCATATGTGCGTGTGTGCCTATGTGTGTTCGACAGACAGACAGACAGACAGAAGAAGGGGTGAAGGGTGATATGTCTGGATGATGGAGGAAAAGAAAGAGCGAGAGAGAGAGAGAGAGAGAGAGAGAGAGAGAGAGAGAGAGAGAGAGAGAGAGAGAGAGAGAGAGAGAGAGAGAGAGAAAGGCAGGAATGCGTGAATAGAAGATGAGAAAAATTAGTACGGGACGAGAAGATTAATTGAAAAACATTGAAATACAGTTATTACATGTACCGGTAATTTATCAATAAAAAACTGTTTTGCATGAACGTCTTTTAGGTGCTTTGACCGTCTTTTACGGGGCTCTCATGGCCTAGAGGTTAAGGTGTTGGCCTCTCATTCAAAATGTCCCGGGTTCGCATCCGTGTAGCGACCGAAAAATTTTCTTCTCTAAAATTGTCTCCTTTCACCTCCTTTCCTGCTCTCTAGCAATGTTCTGTTGTCTGCTTTCATTTCCACTTTCTGCCCCCACCCCCTCACCTCCTTTGCCCCCTCCTCTGGGCTCCTGACTCTTTCTGCAGCCTTTCTACTGCTACTCTTTGGCTCCTCCTTACTGCTGTCTCTCTGCCACACCCCTGATCTTCTGGTAGGAAAGATCTACACCTTGCCTTCTCGGACAAGGGCGAAAAATCCCGGAGGGCCCATGTGCAAGTTGCGCACGTTAAAGATCCCTTGGTGGTCTAAAATCGATAAGAGTAGGCTTCGGCCGCCACCCGGGCAAAATTCAAAATTTCCTACCAACTGAAAATATAAGGTGTGTCCCGTGCGCTCATATGACCTTATGCAGTTACGAGCGCCGTAAAACACTTTACAAAAACAAACAAAAACAAAAAGCACCCATAGACACAAGTTATGTCATTCAAGAGACGGGCTTCGACCCTGCCTGTCAGAGCCAACCGATACTGAGAAGTATAGAACATTGTGTCCCCGCAGTCCCGCAGAGAGGCTAAGATACTCAATAAAAAATCTTCCCACTCGGGAATCGAACTCGGGTCTACTGTGTGCGATTGCTAAACGCCTTGTTGCTACATCGGAGACGCCGGTCCCGGCCACGAATGTCTGACGAGAACCCAAAGCAACTGCAGCACAAAGTTCAGTGTCAATTGTTGGATCTTACACTACTCATGAACTTAAACCGAACCACTCACTAGATACATGGACATTGTTGCCTGCCTATATTATTTGTAGGTCAATACCCTCTTCTTTTTTAGTCCTTTTTGTTGTCAATACTTTTTGTTTTGTTGTTGGGTTCTCGTACATGCATTTTGTTGGGTTTATTTGTTTTTTTTCTTTTATTGCTTATGGCTGATTTTGGCAGTAGCTTCGTTGGCATTTTTTCCCCGGGATTATTTGTTTTTAGGGGGGTGGGTGTCTTTTCTAAAGGGGGGGGGGCGGAAAGGGGCGCTAACCTTAACCCTTTCATCTCATTGTTCGATCTGAAGGGACGATATCTGTGAGTGAGCCCTTCAATGCTCCGGGTGAATGATATTACTTTGTGTTTTAGTAAGCGTTTTACGGCACTTGCAACACAATAAGGTCATATAAGTGCCAAAAATTAGAGGTGTTATAAAGGAGTAACAAACGAAAAAAAAAAGGAGATTGGGTCATGACGACAGATGTTTGTTAGTAATGAAGGAGCAAATCACACCAGAGTACCCGCCAACCACCCACAATGATGCTACACACTTGGCTGGGTTTTTACGTACCACACAGAAAAATACTCCAGAACAAATTATATTTTCTGCCCTTTTGACCACATCTTGACTTTTGTGTGGTATGCACGGTTGTCTAAAGGAGAATCTCTACTTCAAAGTCCATTTTCAAGACAGAGCCAAGTAGCAAGTATGTCCAGAACACGCCATAAACAAGCCAAAGAAAAGAAAGACCTATCAGAGATTCGTTTAGTTTGTTTGTTTGTTTGGGTAAAGAGAAGCACATCGACACAATAGTGGTCATTTATTGCTGGGGAAAAGTAAGACAGACAGACAGAAACAACAGACCGAAGGTAAAGAAGTGGGTGAGATCAGGAAAAAGATGTTTGATACGGAAAAAGTAGCAAACCACACCAGAGCAACTGCCAACCAACCACTGGCATGCAGTGCGTTGTCCATCTCACAAAAGGGCGTAAGAGCATTTTGGTCTTTTTTTAGGAGAACGTTTCAAAGTTTTGGACACTTTAAATTCTTGCTGTGACATAACCATTTGCTTTTTCGTTAAAATTTTTGGCAAGATATTAGTACAACCACCGGTTTATCATTCCCTATCACGGATAGATAATGCGAAATTAGTTTTAAAGAAATGGTCTAAAATAGCTGATACGCCTGTCTGTGAGAATATAATTATGTCCGTAAAGACACAAGATTGAATAGCTACATCGTTTGGTAATAGAATATAAGAGAAAAGGGATTGTTTTCTTGATTATTGAACAGGTTCATCAACTCAATATGCTAAATTGATCTATTTTCTTGAGTGAAAAACAACAAGAAAAAGAAAATGAAGCAGATTTGGGGTCTCCACGATATGAAATGTAAATAACTTAATGAGTGAAACTTTCTTACTTGTCTTCAAGGTATTATGTAGAATTTGCACAATACAATGAGTATAAAATTACCAGATCTTGTACTAGTACTGCACAGATCCTTTCATTCAGGACTGCGCCTTAGACATAGCTGCCACTCAGAAATTTATAAAAAGGAGGAAATTCGCGCGAAGGCGTACGCGCGCTCTCCGAAACCAGTGAGATCCAGAGGCAATATATACTGGAAAATCTAGCCTACGGTTTTGGAAGGGAAAGCTGTCATATTGTTAACCATAGGCAACTGAATTAAAATGTATTTGAAAAAAAAAACAAAAAAAAACAAAAACATAAAGGCAGTAAGTTGACTTACAAGCATTCGAGTCAATTTGACAGTCTGGACTTGGTGACTAAAAATCTAGTGTTTTTTGCCAGCTGGTGTCTCATAAAAAGATTTCTTTCACTTTAAACGTGCACATACATAGACGTAGAGCAGTATCGGACCAAGGATGCAGGCACTCCTGTACAATGGCGGTCCCGTTTGCACTTAGTGCCCCTGTAGTGTGTTTCTTATTTAGAGATAAACTGAATTAAAATTATAGCCTAGGCTATCTAATCTAGATCTAGATCTAGATATATCTAAATATGTTTAGATCTAGATTATATCTAGAGATAGATTTTCTAGATCTAGATCTAGATTCACTTCCGCAGCAGCCACAATAGCCGTCATCATGTAAACAAACGGGACCGCAATTGTACAGGCACAGGAGTGCCGCGGGCCGCGATTTCTTTCGCAAAAAACGGCTAGATATATATCTAGATCTAGATCTAGTTCAATTTTCTAATGAACTTTTCAAGTCGCACACCGGCTGCTTCTTTCTCATTCCAGCTCCTTTTATTTTTGCATTCTGAATCAATTTCTCTCGAATTTCCGCCAATTTCAATGACAACTCGGCGCGCTAACGTCCCGATGCCCGATTGACACTGTGTTGCTCCACAACAATAAACAATGTGAAATTAGCGCTGGGCCTAGAAGAACGGAAGTAGAAAGCTACGGGCGGACATGCGCGAACCGCGTTTTCGTCTCTCTCCCGGTTCGTTGTTTTCCGCGTGGAAAAAAAAAAGTATGAAATTTGCGACCCAGAGGAAGGAGGAAAGTTGAGGGAAACGCTAGATGTAGCGGAGTTTCCGCTATTTAGCGGGAAAGTGGCAGCTATGCTTAGACAACAACAATATTAGTAGGAAGATAAATTCTAAGCATGTGTAATGAATTTGTGTAATACCTTATAAACGTTTCAGCCCACAATACTCTGTTTATCAATGAAATATTGTGCAAGTGTTTGTTAAGGAAGATTAAAATGATCTGGAAAGGCACTTCAATGCGAAAACACAGTGCAAGTGGTAGCCTGTTATAAGTTACATAATGTGGTGGAGTTAGAAGAACATTGTGTGTTCCTCCAGTCTGATGAAAAATGTACTTTGCTATACGTGGGAGTTTCTTACAGCTGTTCAATGGAACGTCTTTGACTTGATTTTTCTGGGGCTTAAAGATCACTGTTTGGTACTGTGGGTTTGTAGGAAATAAATAGTTATTGAATAGTCTCTGTTGAGTCTGTTCCATAATATCACTTCAGTTTGTGATTATATTGCAGCTGAAAGCATCTCTTCTTTAAGTTTTCTCACTTTGGCTTTTCCTCTTCAGTTCAGGTTTGAGAGCAAGTCCTTTTAACTAGAAACTGACCTACAGTAGTGATGCGAGTCAACAGCGGTGAACCTCGCAATATGAGCATTAATAAGGGTAGGAAGTTTTTCATCTCTTTCTTTGACAGTTGCTGGGCATCATCATCCTCTTTGTTCTACTCCAATATTTTCAGCTGATGTTGTCTTACAGTTGGCGGTATTCCATCGACAGTCAAGTAATATGTATTGGTCTTCTGTCCGCGAGAACAGCTCGTCCCTTACATAGATTCAGAGCAGTCAATGAGACCAACAACGAATTCACATTGTAGGTGATGGTCTCCAAGTCTGTAATGTTGCTGGAACATTTCCTCGTGTGTTTCATTCGCAATAGTGTGACAGCTTCGACCATATTTCTCATAGCTTTCAAATTCATACCTGTCTCAAATCCTGTGCGCGCCAAAATGTATTTGAGTTGTAGGGCTAAGGAACTCCTCTCCAAAATGTCCTTTGTGGTTAGTTTCTTTATATTTATTGGACAGTGGACCTTTCAATTTTGAGCAGTCACATCCTTGACAGCACCTTCTACCATGAAATTTTCGGGTTGAGTACAATATCCAACGACAAAAGAGTTATTCTCTTCTGGGTTTATCCGTTTTCTACTTACGATGCTATGTGGCTTTTTTTTAAAGACTACAATGAGCCCGTTTCTTCCACAAAGTATGTATAGCACAGGAGCTATACACACCTTGCACAAGCAGCAAATATGTCCTTCTTGCATGACACAGAAACCAGGTTTGAAAGACAGGTCTGCATCTAAATCGTCAATATAATCAGAACTTTCTGCAATACTACATCTTTGGGGACTCATGGACCGAATTCCTAAATAAAACTTTTACTAGTAGAAAATATTTTAAAAAGTGAAAGTTTATAAGCTTACAAATGAGCTAATATACTATCACTTTACGGGTGCATTAACATCAAACGCTGAAAGCAAGGATGAAATTTTAAGTACAGGTACCAAAACAACACGTGTCTACTTGAACTAATGGTAAGGAGGCGTATAAAAGTCCCTCAATGATGCAGCGAGAAAGAATCCGCAAGACTACTAAACATGAAATGAGACACATCCCCCTCATTTTCAAGTTAAAAAAACCTAAAAGGAAACATCTCATACCATGGCGTATGCAGTCATATGCCTCAGCATATATTCTCAGAAAGGGGCGTAACAAGGCATAGACCTCTATGTGAGATGCAGTTTCCTGCCCGAGAGCTATAGGGCTAAATGTTTTTTGCTCATAACTCTGCCATTTTTAAAGCTATCCATACGCCGTTTTGAGAGAACATAGATCTCACTACCCGACATACTATGGTGGTGTTAACTCAAAACCGGTAATTTTGACGATATGCCCTTTTGTGAGATGAGCGACGAGTGGCTTAATAAATTAATAAGTCAAAAAAAGAATTCACACAACATAAAACGAACACCAAAACAGCAAATACACTATCTTTCTCAGTGACTGAACAACAGTAAATATATATCAAAACAATCCACATATTTGATGTTAATTTTATTTTTAAGTTTGCTTTGCAGACCATATACAAACAAAAATACATGTACATTTATCACGGCCAGTATAATGCTAGGAAGGACAGAATGTGCTCTTGTGCCAGATGAACAAGACCTGGAGAATCTTTGCCACAAGCTAATGGGTACACTTTGTCATCACGATCTATCTATCAGCATTTATGTGAGCCACGTAAAATGTCAACACAACAATATGAAAGGAACAAATTTCCAGTTGGATTCAAATACACTGTTACGGGAGTTCAAATCTGCAACCACCAAAAAAAAAAAAAAGCCGAAAGAACGTAAGAATAACGCTTGTTAAAACACAAGGGCAGTGTGCCAATATCGTCACGTTCAAAGCTCATGGAACCAATCACACAGCAGTTTGTCTTCCAAAAACATCAAAACGTGTATGCGTGCTGCGTTCACGCAAATGTGAGAAAGTACTCCAGACTAAGAGTGAGAATATGTTTTGTTTATATGTGTATGGGTGCATGTGCTCGCTTATGTTTGAGTATCTATGGACACATTATCAGTTGCAGTTGATAGCTGAATAAAAATTGGTGACTTAAGCAACAAAGGATGGTAGTACAGTGTGATGTCTCTACTCATTACAAGCATGTGCCACAGAAGTGACTTTGTGATCTCCAGCTCTTATGTATGAAGGACTAGCTAGGGCTAATGCCAGACTTATCCCACAATTCTTGTAAAATGGTTGCGAAAAATCAACCCAACACATTAAATCTAAGCTTCTACTTTGAAACGGTTGCATTTGAGAAAAAGATTTTTAATAAAATGCTTTTTTAAAAAGAAATGCCTTTCAACCCATTATTAGGAATGCCTTTCAATATCTTGAAGTTATCAAATACTTATAAAAATGTTAGAATACAAAAGCTACATCTAACGGGCCATCTGACTAATTTGAACTGGATTTTTAAAAACTGTCTTTAAAACTTTGTACACTATGATGCTCTGATCTTACAAAACAAGACTTACACTTGCTAGAACTACAACATTACAAGAACTTCAGTCCTGTTCCCCATGTTAACTACACTGGTTACAAAGAAGGAAAAAAAAGGCTGCACAGTTAGGACAACGGGATATATGGGGGGAGATTTTCAATAATCTCCAAAGTAGCAACTGTCCTTCAGTCTTCCTATGTAAATGTTCTGCTTAACACACAACACACTGGGTTTTCGGGGCACTCACTATATGGGAACTATATACAACACAAGCAAAGAGGCATGAACTTACTACAATGCTCCCTTCAATTTCATTTATGTACATGATTATTCACAGTTCGCTTCCACTGGTTAATATTGTTTAATACATCATCATCTACTTTTAATTTCTCAGTAACTGTATTGCCACAAAGTATGGACATGGTCTAAGGCCACATGCAAGGGTGTTTACAATGACATCCAAGTATGCCAGACAAATAAAAACCTTACTTTGTATTGTACTCTGGTGGTTAGTGGGGTCAAAATCAAACTCTGGAGACTACAAAAAAAAGGACTTTTATAGAAATATATACCAAATATAAAGCACTTTTTTCTTTCATACAAATAGCAGTAACATTTCCTGACTACAACAACTCTTTTTTTATCAGATTTCATACCAAATAATGACAGAGTTACTGTTTCAACGAAGCTGAAAAGACTCAACTTCACAAAACTACACGATGACGAAAAGAAATTACAAATTAGCATTTACTAGAACTACTAAACACCCACAAAAAAAAAAAAGAAAGATATTCCAACCATCATTCAAAATGGTTTGAAGTTTGATGAGACATCGCAAAGACGAACCATTGCAGTCAACCGATGTGAACAAACAAACAATAAAAGATGGAGGCTACCAAACAAACTACATGTCATTTTGTCAAAAACTGTGGACACTCAGTGAGTCTACTGAAAGCATTCATCAAGCCACTGCCAGTCAGCAAATATTAACAACTTGGGCATGAAGACGCAAGAGTTCAGACTACATAAAGATGCAGCTATGAAATGATAAAACAGTCAAAATTTAAAGATCACAAGTTACAGGCCAACGGTGAAATCTAGGCTTCAATTAGACTGTTGTATAACAAGTTCCTTTCATCTAAATTTTGCATTTTTCTACAAGTCTTACAGAATTTCGGCCAGAAAATATTCTTTAAAAAATTGTTGAATTCATCTAAAAATGAAAGCAATAATGATGGATGGATCTTTTGTTCTTTAATATAATTTTCCAGATTCAAAACAAAAAGTTAAAGAGAAATGAACTCATGGAAATTATTCATCACACTGTGAGAAACATATTAAGTCACCAAATAAGTCCATAACTATTCTCACAAGTGTCTGATATACACAAAAAGAAAGACAAATTTTCATTCTAACAGTTTCTTAAAAACACACCCAAGCAATTCTACAGCACAAACTACTATATAACATTTCACTTTTCCCCTCTTAAAAGTGCATTTTTTTAAAACTCAGTTAAAAAATACTCAAGACATACCCAGGCTACACACGGAAAAGATTTTGCTGACAGCAGAATAAATCATAAACCAAAAGTGGGTCACCAGCTGTTGTAATGAAAGCTCTTGAACACTGCTCAAAGGCAGTAAAATAGAATATACTTAGCAGCAAATAAAGCTCCACTTTCGCCACCACTGCTGGGCTACTTGACAGCTTTAATATTAGCAAACTTAAAATATACAGCCAAGAAATCACCTGGTTCAATATCATTGGGCACATCTTAAAAGAAAAATTTAACAAAATGTTAGACTGGGTAAAAAGACTTGAAAATGATACTGTAATTTAAAAGAAAGGGAAAAAAAGAAAGAAACTCACGGTCATACATACAGTTAATAGGTATAAACTGACAACACTAAAGAGAAACTTAAAAGAACGGGGAAAAGAAAAAGACATGAAATAAATGAATAAATGTTTCAATTTGACAAGTTTCTGCAGTAGAGTCCACGGTCAGGATGCAAACCCAAGCCATGGAAGGACGGAGGCCAACAAAGGCAACTTAGTTAAGGTGGAAGCCTTTCTCCCTGGTGGCGGCCAGCAAGCGTTCCCTCAGGATTTCCTCAGACGAGTACTCCGGCAGTTTGAGGTAATGCACACATGTGTTCACCGACGGGAAACTGCCATCACTACCATCCACCTGGAATGTTTCCAAAGCAAAGACATAATATCAAAGTTTTAGTGAGAGTTTTTACAGCACTTGCAACATAATAAAGTTATTCAAGTGCTAAGGATTAGAGATGTTACACGAGAGTAACAAACACAAAAATGAAAGGGGAGAGAAAAGGATAATGGATGTTTAATCGGAAAGGAGCAGAGCACCCACCAACCACTCACACATATGGCCAATGACTCTCAATCATATGAACTCTTCACAATCATATGAACTCTTCACAGGAAGGAGTATAAAATTAATCAATTCATGAGATACAGTGTCACCTGATACGTAACCTTTTTCTTCTTCAATTATTCTTCAAGTGTCCAATCTGAAAAAAGGGGCAGTGATCATGATTCACCAACAGGCGCTCTTAACACTTTGCAGTAACACAGCCAGAAGTACAAAATGGGGAGAGAAAAGGATAATGGATGTGCAGAATTAGAGGTATTACTAGAGAGTAACATACAAAAATAAAGGAGAGATAAAGACGACAGATGTTTGATAAGAAATAAGGACTACACCAGAGCACCTGCTAACCACCCACTTGCCCATCTAAGAACCAATCAGGATATAAGCAACACTGACATAAAGTAGTAGTGAGAGACAACCATGCTGGAGTGGTCACAGAACACCCACATAAAAACCAAGCTCAAGAATTTTTTTAAGTCAGTAGCGGACAAACGACAACATCATCAGAGCCCCTTCCAACCACCCACAGCACAGATCAATAAGCAAATGCGCCAGGTCAAGGTTACCTTTCTGACCACGGTGAGTCGAGGATGCAGGTTGGCCAGGCCGCCAGGTGGTAAGGACGAGCATCCCGTGGTGAACTGCAGGAACGCTTTGCGCTCGTCAGGGGACAGGTGGGTGAGCACGTTCACAAAGCGCACAAAGCCAGGGCTGAAACAATGAACACACACATTGGCAGAGTTTAATAACAAAAGTGTTTATATACAAATACTAGCATTAGTCGTAAACAATAATAAACTCTGTATACGCTTAATCATAGATTCGCCGAGAAACAAAACAACGTTCTTTACTGCGAAAAAAAAGCTAACTTTCGTTTAATGAGAAAATATTTTTCAGCCCACATAGCCTACTCATTGTATAATTGAAATCTTATCCATCAAAACTATTACTTTGTATTATCTGCATACCTTAGTATATGTCACCCTAAAAGACATTCCAGAAAAGAATGCACAATGTGATCTTATCTTTTTTTTTAACGTTTTGGAGGCGAGAGGAGAGTTAAACAAAAATCCAGAATTCAGAAACAACACTCAGAACATCCATCTCTTTGGAAAAAAAAAACCTCTGTACCATCTCACCTCTCACGTGTGTAGCCCAGCTTGGGCTCTGTGTAGTTCAGGATGTCTTCCTGTGTCCAGCTGGGGGCCTGGTCCCCACACAGGATGCTGCCCAGCTCCATGGGGCTGAACGAGTGAAGCTTGGCCATGGGGAAAACCTGGTTGAAGCCACCTGTGGGAACAGACACAACGACAGGTGGGAGTTTAATCTCCAGTCTTGAGTTAGAGTAAAGAGAAGTACATGGACACAATAGCAGTCATGAAGTGCATTGAAAAAGGAACAAGAGAGAGACAGAAAAGAAATAGGTGACCTACCAGTGGTGCACTCTAACCACTCACATTTCTGGTAGGAATTTTCCAGCACTTGCCACACAAATAGGTCATTCAAGTGCCACAGAGTAGAGGTGTTTGTTACTAGAGAGCAACATACAAAGAAAAGGAGAGATAGGGACTATATGTTTTGATAGGAACAGAAGGGAGCAAACCACATCAGAGAACCCAACAGCTATGCATTACCACAAATCAAATCTCTGTCAGTTCACCAGACTTAAAGAAAAACACAACAAAATACTTTCACACCTGCATAATACAAGACAACACAAATCAAATTAACATCATGAGAGAGTAGATGACAAAAACATATCAGTAGCCCCCTCTACTCTGCACATGAATACATATTGACTCTGCAGTTGATTTGGATGGAAATAATATAGGTCTGCATCACATGAAGGAGTATAAATACCCTAGATGTATCGCTTTCATATTGTTTGTATTGCTCTCAGATTTCATTGAACAACTGGAGTAGTGATGCGACTTCCTAGCCTTTTCCGCCTGCTCTTTTAAAAGAAACCTTTCTAGGCTCAACCACTTCATTCTTGACAATTAAAATACAGTTTCCGTTCATTCAAGCAAGGTATTGAGTAAATAAATATATGTCTTCCATTCAATTTTATTTGTTCAAGCAAGGCAGTAAGTAAATTTATGATTTTTCTTTTATCCAATATGTTGCAGCACAGTACGTAGTACGTATCTGCCTTCAGTTCTCTTTCAATACACAAACCAAGCCAGCTTACTTCTGAAAGCCTCCATCTGTCTTCTGATACCAGAGACAAAGCAAAAGTCCATGACCAGATCGATGTACTCCTCCACATTGTCCATGGTGACCTCCTCCATGCCGCCCCCAGCCTTCAGGTGGTGAGCGTGGAACTTGTGCACTCGGGACGATGGGTCAAACTCAAAGGTTAATCTGAACAGACACAACGCAAAAAATATGTCAAGCACTTTTTCTAGGGTTTTTTTGTTGTTTTTTTAATAAGTACTGGGATTTTCATTTCGTACAGTCGACCAACAAGACACAAATAATTAAATTCAAACACAGTGTACTTGGAGCAGAGGTAAGAGCAGATTGAAAGGAAGTTGTTTAGTTACGAGTTAACAGAAACACATAGGCACAATAATGGCCATTCAGTGCTTAGAAAAAGTAAGACAGACAAATAGAAACAAGAGAGGGAAAGTAAAGATGTAGGACCTACAAGTGGCGCCCTCCTACCACCAGCAATGATGATGTAGGAGAAGAAGTAAAGAACACGCCAAAATAAACATCACAAGTGCAAATCCTCCCACAGATGTTACCATAAGAGGGATTGCATGTCCTACTGGTGTACAGCGTAACAAACAGTGAAATCTGTCCAAAACGGCCGACCATTGATTGCCGAGCAGAAAAATAGTAATCTTAAACAGGTGAATGTCTGGGACAGTATCATAATAATGTTTCAAAAAACCAAAAAAACGGGGGGGGGGGGGCTTGTACAGTGTTTGCAATGAGTAGATGGCCGTTAGAGCAGGTTCAACTGTATTACACATTCCACCACCCCTACCACCTTCCTCATTTTTCCCCTAAAGCCAGCCGGAGCTGAGACTGCAGAAACTCCTCACCCCAAATCCTCCAGCCTGATGGCAGAGTTGGGGTCCCCTGGGTTGGGCAAAGCCAGCTCGGCCAGCTGGACGTTCTTCTGGTCGTCCGATAGAGTCCGGTCCTTCAGGATGCGCTGCTTGCGAGTGGCGAGATCCCGCAGCTGGCGCAGGAATACTGCACGATGGGGGTTGACTAGTTCAAAATCTTCTTCCGACAGAATGCCAGAGAACCATGGCTGGGATGGTTTCAGCTAGGGACAAAACGGACATGCACTTTAGTTGAGGAAAGAGAAGTATACCAACACAATAACAGTCATTTAGTGTTTGGAAAAAAGCAAGACTGATAGAAAACAGCAGAGGAAGTATTACCTACAGGTGGCACCCTCTGCCCTCCACCCACCTACACACACATGTAAATGAGTGCATATGTACGTAAGTAGAATAAAACAGGCCCAAAAAAGAAGTGAAAAAAAAACAGGAGAAACCAGAGGGCAAAACAGGGAGTAGAATATCCACATTTTCTCGCACTTGCAGCCGCACACTGGTGCAATAATTATGCACTGTCATCACTGGAGACAAAACGTAGACATACAACCCACACATCACTACATCAAAAACTTTCCAGCCACAGCAGCTCAATCATGTAATGATAATGCTAAAAATTGACCCCTGAACTATACACAAAGTGGATTTTCTAAACAAGTTTGTCATGACTTCATCAATCTGGAACATTATCTTGTATCTGATCTTTCTTTTTTTTCATGTACTTCCATTGTCTGCTCAGGAAAATAAAACAGCTATTTCACTCCCTTATTCACTCATGACACAAATCACATTGAATTCTTATTTGTTCACCCTTTTATCCTACCTTTTTAGATATTTCAATCATTACAGATACAAAAGAAACAACATTACAAAGTTTCTGAGGGTAAAAATAAGAAAATGAGGAGCAGTGCCTTTGTTTCAGTGCCTTTGTTTCAGCATAGACACACATTTTTAAAAGTGTAAAAAACCTGCTTTTCTAACGTATGATAACTATTCCTGGACCATCGACCCTCCAGCCACTCACCAGCTGTCTTCTATCACTGTCGAGTTTCATCTCCTTCTCCACCTCCTCGATGCTGGCAATGAGGTCCGAGCTCTCACTGTGCCACGACTCTCCCAGCGTGCTCGGGGTGCGGGTGGCATCGCCAAACTGCTGGGACAGGCTGTGTCCGACCTCGCCCATACACATGAGCTTGAGGAATGGGCGGGACAGAGGCATGTCGATCAGACGGCCGTCTTGGAGGCACTTAGCCAACAGGATGCCTGGAATGGTAACACATGGGATTTCACCTTGACTGTGTCATCTATATATATTTTATTTGTGAAAGTTCGTCACTTTGGTCGCCTACTAAACTTTCAAATGTGATCAAATTAATGGTGTTTCAGAATCATTTAAAGAGTACACAGTTATATTAAGGAGTCTGAAGTTACTGCAGCTTAATTTTCAGTTTTTTATTAGTAAATCTAATCTTGGGAAAGTCCGTCCTCTAAGTCGCCATTGTAAACAAGTGAGGCTTCCATTCACAAGCAGTGCGCACTGGTTCCACAATGACTTGACGATCGATTCTTTTGAGTCAAACGGATACCCAGCTAGTTTAAGTTATAAAAAAGATAGTAATACCATAACGAAAGAAACAAATTTTTAAAGAGCTGAGTCTTACCGAGACCAACAAAAAAGAAAAAGAGAAAAAAAAACTTCAAAATATATAGGACAATGAAACAGGAAAGAGATAGGAAGGACCATTCAGAAGCAATACCGATCATCAACTGGAACAGGAAGAGAGTGGGGAAATATATGTGTCACATGCACTCCCGAGTCACTTTTTAAAAAAAAGTAATACAACCTTTTTTGGTTCCTCTCATATTTGGACCAAGCTAGATCTCCCAACACAGAACAGAAACATTTGGTCAAAAGAACAGCTGTCCGTAATCTAAATACATAGCAAATACAAAGGGAAAGTCTATAATTTTCTTAAAACTATTACAGGTAGCTAAAATTGCTATCTCCAAGTACTGTGACAACACTCCATTTTCATTAATTTAACATTTTGTGCCTCTCCATGAAGTGAAACATAGGCGAATGGTGTAGAGCTATCTATTTTTTTCTACTTCCTTACGCAACTCGTACCCTTCTAATCTATTCCTGGCACCATATGGTTCTGAGCGTGTCCGCTCATGTAAATCTACAGCTCAACGACAACTCACCCATGAAGTGGAAGATTTTCTCCAACCTCTCAAGCTCCAGGCTGTCTTGTGGGAAAGGGGCGGGGAACAAACCAGCAGATCGCTGTACATAATATCCGGGTGGTTTAGTACCGTGGCCTATATCCACCTGCATTCGAGGAAAAGGCCAACAGTTAATACTGATAGATGCTAGTGACGATTTTAAAAATGGAAAAAAAGAAAACAGGGAAGAAAAGGAACTCTGCGTCATAGAAATACAATACAAAAACAAAATGTCAAATTTTCTTTCCAAAAGCCTCATTACCACTTTCTAACATTGCTTCAACAAATCGTTCATTCACTTAAATTCATGCTGTGTCTTCTATTCAACAACGCTTGCAACTGAAATTGTTCAATTAAATCTGTATTTCAGAGAACGCGTGTTTATTACTGAACTGAAAAACTTCCTTCTATACACAAAGATAAGACAACAGACAAGAAAAGCTTCCAATCATCAAAAACAGGAGGAAGTAGTTGAGACAGCACCCACCTCACGTTCTATATGGTCCACATGATCATCATCACATAACCAGAGTCCATGAGCTTTTTTCTGCATTTCGGCAGCAACTAGAGCATAAAACTCGAGGGTAGGGCCCAGACCTGTGCCTTCCTCACCCTTGAACTCAATCTGCAATGGAAATAGAAAATAAAATTTTTCCTTGGTTATTTCGTCTTTAGAATAAAAAAGTAACCAAATTAAAATGTTAAAGTCATTGCCAGATATCACAACTGCAATGCTCCCCTTGGTTCAAAAACACAAAACAACAACAAACAATAGTTGAGAATCTTCATAGGCTGATATTCCTTATAAACATGTATCCAAGAGAACCCAAACAAAATCTGAAGTTATTTGGTGTGTGTGTGTGTGGGGGGGGGGGGGGGGGGGGGGTGTGTGTTGGAGACTACAACTATCTAAAATATGGTCACGTTAACAACAGAAACATGAGATAAATTTTTTTAACAAAAAAGGTCCATACCTCAAGAACAGCTTTACGAGCGCAGTGGTGTTTCATCACTTGCATGGCCCAGTCTAAAAGGTTCTCATTTCGAGGGACCACCACCCTCTCATGCTTCAAACGTCCCACTCGGAAATCATGGCTGTCATCACGTCTTGGGGTTGGCCCTCTGTTTCTCTCTAGGTTGGCATCACGTTTATTCTGAAGCCAGACTATAGATCTGGGGAATCGGATCGACAACACATGAATATCAACCTTCAGCAAAATAATTACAGAATGGCAAAAGCATAAAGTAATCAATCATTCTATTATCTTCTCATACTTTCAAACGCATATGGCAACTTAAAGAGAAAATACTTATTCTGAAAAGGTTAAACATTTGCACACATTGATCAGCCTTTTACTGTTTTGGAACAAAAAATCTCAACGTTGCAAATTGTAAATTAAAAAAACATTCCATGGAGTCAACAATAAGAAGAAAAAAATTAACACTCCTCCCACAGACAATTGTTCAAAACTGGTGTAAATTGTCCACATTTCCCTACCTTGAGGTGCCAAAGGCAGTGCAAGTGAAGTAGAGCTGCCTTGTCTCAAATGGGAACAACATGGGACACCATCGGGTCAGGTGCTCACACCAGTCAGGTAGAGCTCCACTTGCTAGCACCAGGGGATCCTAAAAAACATTCATTGTACATGGACACATGGTTATTTATAGCTCAGTGAGTTGAATTTTCTAAGACAGAGCAGTTCATATACGTTTAATCCACTGTTTCAACATTATTCTTTTTATTCTGGTCAGGTTTTTTCAGTATCTCTGGGTCATTTCCGTTCCCAAGTCATTCCCATCAGGTCTTAGGGGGCGGGTTCGATCAAAACATAAAGAAATATTGATAGTACGCTGCATTAGCCCATATGAACACCAAAGTCTTCAATAATACCTTATAAGCAAAATAACAAAACTAATCCTTTGTCTCTTTTACTTGCAAACACAAACATACTTTTTTTTTTTTCAAGTACACCCGCGTCAATCTGTTCTACCAATACAGAATAAGTAGAAAGATCTTGATTCCCAATATTCTTAGCATGTCTTCTAGCATACAGCAACCTTTCTCACGGGACACAGAACAATGTATCAATCCTCAAATATTCAATATCCCCTGCCAATTTGACTTACATTCTTTTTTGATTTAGCAAAACAAAAGTATGCCTCAAAAGTTCACAAAATTAATACCAAAAAAAAAGAATTCTAACCAAACGTTTAAAAAAAAAGTTTTTCACCTGTATTTGTTGAGTGATTTTATTGGTTATCTTCTTGCTGACAAACTCATCAGCTGGAATGTTTAAGTGAATTTCATCACAATCTGCAGATAAAAAAGAGGACAAAAACATGTTAGCAAAAATCCCTATCCAAATGGCAGACATGTGCAAACAAAATAAAAATTTCAGTCTAATTAGGCATTTAAACCAATCAACAATGTAAGTGTCAAATGACCTCTGAAACTGATACTAGAAATAGCAAAGAAGAAAATTTAACCTGAAAGCATAAACTATGGATGATGATGGTGATCTTTCCAAAAGTAGAGGTACATCTGAAGAATAACCTGATTTCTTGTTTCCTTTTCTTCAAGGTTTTAATACATCCATTACAGGACACAATGAGATAATTTTTTTAAAAACAAAAGAACAAAGCTCGGTGGCAATGGTGAAGAGGGGAGAATACCCCAGAGTGATAAACATACACAACTAAGCAAAAGCATCTACATCATCGCAGTGTCTGAAAGGGAGGGGGAGGAGAAAGTGTAACAAGGGGAACGGAGAGAAAGTGTAGGGGGGGCCAAAAAGAAGGGGGGGGGGTGACCAAAAAGAATGTGCAAAGTGAGGGAGAAGAAATTGTAAAGAGGCGATGGAGAAAGAGTGAGGAGGGTAAAGGAGAAAGCAAGAGTAAGAAAGCAAAAGGACAAAGTGTAACTTACAGAGGTAGAAGGAGAGAGCGTGGTGAGAGCGAGGAAGAGAAAGCAGAGACAGGGTAACTGGACAGAATGTTTGGAGAGCTAAAGAGGGAGTGTCAGAGCAAAAAAAAGTAAAACAGTCACAGCTTTCTCTCACTCACCATTTTTACTGGATGGACTGGACTGTTCCATGATGGAATAAAGCCTCTGCAGCAGCTGCAGCACACTGTCTACAGAGCAGCCAGAGGCCTCAGAGCAACGGGCAATGTCAAGGTCAGCCAGGGAGGCCACACCCATCAAAGACTGGTATGATAGACAAAGAATTTTTAACATGAATCACACAGTAACACATGAAACATGAGGCTTTAGTTTTTCATTCACAACAAATTTTCTGACAATAACTGTGAACCCGTGAAATAGAATCTATACACAAAGAGAAAACAACTATTTCAGGGGCAGTGCTTGAACTTTGTGACTGGTATTTTCATTAATTCATTTGATGCTAGTACTGAAAAAGTTGTCAGACAGTGTCTCTTACAAACTGACTACAAGTAGAAAGGTGACAATTACACTCACTGTACTATTCCCTTTCTTCAGTAAGTCTTATAATTTATAATTTTCTTTTAGAAAAGGCTGTTGATGAAAACCAGAAAACAGTGCTTGAACCTTGCATTAAAAATGGTCATCTACATGACACTTTTATCAAAATAAAATGTGAAACATACATCTGAGCATTGCTAATCCATAAAGGTGTGATGCTTCAGAGACTTTTCTTCTCACTCTACCTTAGTAACAGAGCCGCCACATTCCTTCTCCGAGACTTCCTCTTCCTTGGCTTCTCTGTACTGCACCCTGGAAAAAATGAAAACAACAGCTGAGTCTTTAGTAAAGTGTACAATGCTTCCAGATATAAATCACAAGTACAACAAAAAGACTATGGCACAATCACACAAAGGAGAGTAAACAAAAAATGTAATAGTATTAAACCAGTGTCAGACACAAATGGCAATCGTCAATAGTCATCAGTACGGCTACCATAGTTTCATCATACAAACTGGGGTCTTAACACACGAATGTCTTCTTGACAAAATCTTATTCCATTTGTTTCATCTGCACAAAAATAAGAAATTGCAAGAGCTATTCCCAATTCTAATAGTTCATTTCTAGATGTCTCAGTGTGCCCTTATTAGCTGCCATATCGACTTCTTAATTTCTATGTTATAGAATTGTTCTTATATTAAGTTTAATGATTGTACAACCTACGTACTCTAATAAGAGACAGTATTTATTTTCTTCTTTCAAGGACATTTGATGCCTTACTTTTTTTTTTTTATTTGAAGGACATTCAACCCTTTTCTTTATAGGGTGCAGACTTATTTCCACAGAAAATATATCAATGATTTCCACTGACAACTGACTGTCTTAAACAAATATTAAAGCTTACGTGTATGTCGGCTCCCAAATCCTTTTCATCCTCTCCGTCCGGCCTGTGACAGCACCTTTACCTAAGAGCTCTTGGATGAATTTGAATATGCAGGCTCTGCTACTGTTGAGGACAACATCTTCATCGCTCATCTGAAAGAATTTGGAAAAATATGTCATTTTAAGTCATTTCCTAAAATGAATGTACAGAACAACCAAGCTGCAACTTCATATGACTCACTTTGCAAACCAGAGCTGCAACAAACGGATGGGAATTTAGAGACAAAATAAAACTGAGACAAATAAAAAATCTTTGGAATAAAATGAGAGACAAAAATAGCACAAGACAATCCAAGATGGTTCAAAACTAAGTGAAAACAAAAAATATAAATAAAAATACTTTGTGAAAATATTGATAACTCAAGTTTTCCATTTGCTCTATCCCTTTCAGCACATCCATTTTTTTTTAATCTAATAAATCAGAGGGTCTCAACAAAAACAAAGTACTTAAATTACTATATTTCAGGTTAATAAATCGTAATAAGAAAACGTATAACTTACGCCTGGCAAGCAAGGGGCTTTGACGGTGAGGCAAAGTTTGGGCTGAGCCACCAAGGCCTGACTCTCACTGCTTGCAGTTTCCTCTGTGCCTGAGAAAACAGCAAAACGTGTTTAATTAACTGTATGAACTAACAAAATACAACTTTCTATAAAATTGTCAACTTCCACATTTTTTACCTTTGACATGTAATGGTATCTACCCCAATCATCTGACACCATGTAAAGGAATAAACATGTGATTTTCTTCATTATACGTTTCTCTTTCAATTCCAATTCACTTCCATTCACACTACCAGTACACTTGTTCAGAATGACAGTGACACTACAACATTTACAAATCTCAGACATGTAAGGCAATCGTCACTTTCAGTCAGTACGGCTACCATAGTGTCATCATAGATGTGACTTATGAGGTGAGAGAAAAGGGACAAGTCCTTCTCCAGCAAACAATATAAAGAACATGTTTTCAAACATCTTCCAAGCACTACTACAGCACGAGCATGCCCTGACGAATACAGGGAATTCCTCATTTTAAGACAGAAACTGCTTTCATCTACATGAGGAAGGCAAAATTTTAACATGTGAACACCAATGTGCTCAAAGAAATGATATACAGTCAAACCTGCTCTAATGACCACCTATCCACCACAATCACCTGTACAAATGAGCACTTCCCACTTCCCCCCTTGGATTTTTTGAAGATGATAATGACTGTCCAAGAGGATCACCTGTCTTAGGTATCAACAATTCATCCCCTCAGAACTATTTTGTCCAAAGTGCATCTTTATTTAAGTTCACTTTGGACAAAATAGTTCTGAGGCGATGAATTGCCTTTGACAAAAGTGGTCGTCTTGAACAGGTTGGATTGTACGTGAAACTTACCGGGAGCAGGAATGTCAAAGTCCTGAGTCTGGTTGACATTCGTCCGTCCTGGGCGAGGATCAAAGGCCGGAATGAGAGCTGAAAATTGTCGCTTCAACACAAACTCATCGTCCCAAGTTCTTCTGTCCCTGGGCTCCAGCTCCTCATCTTCCTGTTGACAAAAACATCCAAACCTTGCTCAAACTCTGAAGCTTTCCAACAATATACACATACGAAATGATTATGGTTTCACTCATGCCTCCAGACTATTCTCAGAGCAAACATTTTCACTTAAATGCTGTATCACAAGCTGATATGGCTGAGTTTAGTTTACAGCAAGTCCGCACAACAACATATCACGGAGAACAGATCAAGACGACTGTAACAATCATAGGAACTTAAGAGAGCTCACTAAAAGGCTACAAACCATAGTCCATATAAAGAGCAGAAAAAATATTGGTAAACATAAATATCTTTTACTTGCAATCCTGCTTTAACAGATAGTTAAAGTTACATAAAAGATTCACAAGTACAAACTGATAAATGACATGGGTGAAACAATCTCAGACATGTAATGGCAATCGTCAATTTGGATCAGTACGGCTACCATAGTGTCATCATAGATTCTTAATGATGAGAGCGATTCCACAGCCCTCAATGAGTTTTACTCTAGAATCATTTGCTGCTGTTGTGGTTGCTAATTCAAACAAATAATATTAGGTGAAGACTCATTTCAAAATTTTATGCACTGATTAGTTTTATTAGAAAAAGCAACGGAATATAACACACATATCGGGATGGAAAGACCAGACAGAGGACGATAGTGCAGCTTCTGGAGCGGGGTCTAGTCTGCTAACCATTATCTTCGATAGCCAAGCATATAAAAAATATATTCACTCTTTTTTCAAACTGGACTATAAAGAACTACAAAACAAACTAACTCCCCGAGCCTGGACAGCACATCAGTACTAACTACCAGCATGACACTTCTCGTGCCGTGCACAAAACACAAAAACAAACTTACCATGACGTCATCGTAGTCCTCATCATCTTCGTTTTCATCCTCATTTTCATCGTCATCGTCATCAGGCTCAGGGAGCTCCTCATCATCCTCGAGGTCGGCCAGGAGGGTGTGGGCCCTGTAGGTCTCCAAGAATTCGTTGTCGCTTTCGCTAGATGTGGACGTTACACTCCTGGTCAAGGCCTGCAGGCGAAACAACTACACAAATCAGGTTGATGTGAAAATGTACTGAGCATGATTGCAGCCCCTACCCATTTACAACATCAACCAAAATTCTATTTTCATTCATACTTGGATTTATGCATCAATAGGTTAAGTAGATACAACCTAAATGAATATAAAGAAGTCACTGTGGCTTAAGCAGCACCACTTGAACTTGTGGCTTCACACCCCCCCCCCCCCCCCCCCCTTAAAAAAAGACGATAATGCGGTACAAAGGGTTACTTATTAAGTGTACATGTTTAAAATTGTTATCTACATAGTATAGTCATGAAAGCATCAGGCATAACAGTTTTGTTGGGGGGTTTTTGTTTCCAGAGCATGAGCAGTAATAAACAAGTAATCTAACAGTACAAATAACCACAATAGCTATGGAAATCTTAAAGAATAAAGATATAAATACAAAATTTTACATAATCTTCATACCATTTCCTTTAACAAACTGAAAAATTATGCGTTATGGATGTATTGCTATAGAGACATAAATACTTACATTTCTAATGACCCCAATGTTTCTAAATCAATCTTCACTCATTTGGAGAGTTACCTAAGGCCAGTCATACTAGACTGCTGACAGGTGTATTGCATACAGCGGGTTGAAAGAATTATAACTTAATTACATGTTAATATCTTCTAGAACATATCACACAAACTGCTCCAAATCATTTTTTTTAAATCTCAAGATCTTCCTGCACCTATAAACATGTACTATAACCAAAAATTGTGCAGGTTGCTACACTTTATGATACGATGCTTAATAAGACACTAAGAAATATGCCTTCAAAGACCAGGCTCCAAAGTGCTAAAATGTTGACAACTTAGAGAGCCTTTCAAAATGAGACCTTAACATGCATAAATGCTGACATCTCATAAGAGTTGAAGCCTGTTACCTGACTCAGAGACATCACATTGACCATTGTCTGGGTAGTGGTGAGGGTACTGGAGGTAGGCACATTGGAGGCTGTTAGACTAGGGTAACTCTGGGCAGCACTCAACAAGTTGTCTGCAGACAAGCAGAAAAAGCAATAATGACTAAAACTATCACAAACCGCACCTGGCTGCAGGATTTATACCTTAATCATATGTACAACATCATCCTATTACAATAATACACACTGATATTATCTACTCATAAAACCTAAAGTGAACTAAGACCAGCTGATTCCTAACAGCAGCAATACACAAAAATTTTGGTGAAAGTGAAGAGAACACACAATAAATGGTAAAAAAAAATAATAATAAATAACAACAAAAACTACCATCTCCCCAATACCCTGGTATGCCAGGTCAAATTTGTGCAATAGTACATTCAGCCTGCTCAGACACATATGGCAATCGTCACGAGGTATCTGTACGGCTACCATAGCTTCATCATTTGAGCTGATGTTGGAACACACTATTTTTTCAATCAGCTTTAGCATGAAGACATAACAAGAACTACATTCTCTCAAGAGCTTTTCTGATGACAAAACCTCAGCATGAACATGATAGTATAACACTGACCATCATACATTTTATAAATCGTTCTAAATTAGTCTTTATTCACTTGGAGAGTAAGTTAAGGTCAGTAGTACTAAACTGTTTGCATGTGTGTTGCAGGCAGCTGGTTGTAAGAATTATTACTTAATTATTATCTATACCTTGTGACAATGATACACACCAATATTATATATCTAAAATTTAAAATAAAGAACACACTGGAAAAAAAAAAGTTTAGAAAAATAAAAAACACACATGAAAAATGAACCCCATCTCCCCAACATCCTCATGTCAAGGTTGTGCAATACTACACTCAGCCTGCTCAGACATACATGGCAATCGTCACGAGGTATCTGTACGGCTACCATAGCTTCATCATGTGAGCCGATGTTGGAACACACTATTTTTTCAATCAGCTTTAGTGTGGACATAACAAGAACTACATTCTCTCAAGAGCTTTTCTGATGACAAAACCTCAGCAGTGTAACACTGACCGTCATACATTTTTAAAAATGATTCTAAATTAGTCTTTATTCACTTGGAGAGTCAGTTAAGGCCACTTGACTGTAGGCACGTGTGTTGTATACAACTGGTTGTAAGAATTATAATTTAATTATTATCTTATCCCATCACAATAATACATTGGAAATAAAATTTATATTTTTTTTAAATCACCCACGAAAAATCAACTTCATCTCCCCAACACCCTCATGTCAAAGTTGTGTGATACTTCAATCAGCCTGCTCAGACACATATGGCAATCGTCATGGGGTATCTGTACGGCTACCATAGCTTCATCATGTGAGCTGATGTTGGAACACATTATTTTTTTTTAAACAGATTTAGTATGCGGGCTTTCAATAGAATTTTTGACCACTTAACCTCAACATCAACATGACACTGTGTAACACTGACCACCATACATTTTTTCTTTTTAAACTTCATTCATTTAAAAAAAAAGAAAAGAGTAAAAATTCAAACAACAGTTCTCTACAATTATCGTTGTACCATTGGGACAAACTTAACAACTATGCGTTATGGAGATGCAAATGCAAAACAATATAGATTTTGATTATTTACATTTCAAATAAGCTCAGAGGTTTGTAATCAGTCTTTACTTAATTGGAGAGTTAACTTAGGCCAGTCGTATTGGACTGTTGGTATGTGAGTTGCGTACAGCTGGTTGCAAGAATTACACCCTTATGACAAACTTATGACAATCACAATTACACCTACCAATCTTATATTTACTCATAACATCCCATGGGAAACTAAGACCAGCTGATTCCTAACACCAGCAATGAGCGAGAATTTCGGTAAATACAAAGAGAGAATGAATACAATGGAAGTGAAAATTGTTTTTTAAATTAATAATTTTTTTAAAAAATTAACTCCCATCTCTCAGACAAGTCAAAGTTGTGAAATCATAAACACAGCCTGCTCAGACATATATGGCAATCGTCACGAGGTATCTGTACGGCTACCAAAGCTTCATCATGTGAGCTGATGTTGGAACACACTATTTTTTTTAAAACAGCTTTAGTATGTGGGCACAACAAGAACTACATTCTAAAGACAATTTTTTAGCATTAAACCTCAACATGAACACGCCACAGTGTACCACTGACCAACATACATTTTTTAAAAGACTTAATTCATCTTAAAGAATGAAAAAAGTAAAAATTCAAACAAAGATTTTCTCTGTACCATTGAGTCAACCAAGTATGACTAGAGGTTATAAATCAGTCTTTACTCAATTGGAGAGATAGCTAAGGCCAGTCAAATGAGACTGTTGGCATATGTGTTGCGTACAGCTGGTTCAAAGAATTATAACCTAATTATAATCTTATCTTATCATGAACAAGAATTTGAGTAAATACGAAGAGAGAATGAATACAATGGAAACAAAAAAATCTTTCTAAATCAAAGAATTACCCCAAAAAATTAACTCCATCTCTCAGACACCCTCATATCAAAGTGGTACAATCATAAACTCAGCCTGCTCAGACATAATAATAATAATAATAATATATAACATTTATAGAGCGCATTTCCAAAAAAAGTAGCTCAATGCGCTTTACATTGGAATACCCATTTTTCAAAAACCTTTCTTACTACTTCCTTTCTTCTCAAGCAATATACATTAATGCACACACACACACACACACACACACACACGCACACACACACACACACACACACACACACACACACACACACACACAGAGACTATTTTCATCCAGACATAGGAAAAGAACAAATGTAATGAAAGATAACGTTAAAAGCTTATGAAGGATAGGCCTGTAGGAACAGAAAATGTTTAAGATGTCTTTTGAAGCTATCAAGTGTTCTTATTTGTCTTAGTTTCATGGGTAATCTGTTCCACATAAATGGACCAAGATATGAGAAAGATCTCTCTCCATATGATTTGTATGATTTTACAGGTGTCACAAGTAGGGTGTTATCGTTCGATGATCTTAGGTTTCTCCCTGGTTTATATATACTGATAAGTTCTTGTAGATAAAAAGGAGCAGTTTTATTTACACATTTGAAACACATGACGCAGATTTTAAATATTATTCGTTCTTTTACAGGGAGCCAATGCAGTTCTTTTAATAATGGAGTGACATGGTCTCGTTTTTTAGATCTTGTTATCAGTCTAGCGGCATTGTTTTGAATTACTTGTAAACGATTCAAATATTTGTTGTTCAGACCTGCCAGGAGTGAGTTACAATAGTCTAATCTAGATAGGATAAGAGATGTTACCAGTGTTTTTGTGGTCTCTTCGCTAAAGTACTTTCGAACTAGGCCTATCCTTCTCAGCTGAAAATAAAGGGATTTGGACAGAGATCCTACAAACGAGCCCATTGATAAGTGGTGGTCAATATATACACCGAGATTCCTGACAACTTCTTTACTAGATGTCATATGCCCATATAAATCAAAGTTGACACTTTCCAGATCTTTATTTAATCGTGGATTTTTTATAAGAATGATGTCTGTCTTTTCTTCGTTTAGTTTCAATTTGTTTACTGTCATCCACTTTTTGATTTCATAAAAACATTGTTTAGTGATGGAAATCATGTTTGGTAGATCTTGAATGGTGCCATTAACGAAATGTATGGCAATCGTCACCAGGTATCTGTACGGCTACCATAGCTTCATCATGTGAGCTGATGTTGGCATAGTTTTTTTCAAACTACTTTAGCATGAAGACAAAATAAGAACTACATTCTCTCTAGAGCTTTTCTGACATAAAAACCTCAGCATGAACATGACAGTGTAACATTGACCACCAACTTTTTTTTAAAGAAAACCTTATTTCATCTAAAGAATGAAAAAAGTGGAAATTCAAACAAAGGTTTACATTTACCTTTGTACAATTACATCAAATATGTGTTATGAAAATACAAAAGCAAAAAGCAATATAGATATAGACTTTTCACATTTCATATTTATATAAGCATAATGGTTCTAAAATAAGTCTTTACTCACTTGGAGAGTTAGCTAAGGCCAGTCGTACTAGACTGTTGGCATGTGTGTTGCGGACAGCATTACTGCCATGAGGGGCGGTAATGTTGCGGCGTGCCACGGCCGCGAAGGAGTCAAGCAGGCTGGCAGTGGGGTCCACTAGGCTGGTGGGCAGGTTGGGCTCGCTGGCACTCATGGAGTTGGTGGGGGAGCCCCGGGTGCTGTCCTCCGAGCTGCTGGTGGCCTTCCTGGCCTCACTCTTGGCCGCTTTGTCCCGCGAGTCCCGCGTGTTCTGCAGGTTCTGCACATGCTCCTGGAAGGTTTGGGTAGTCTTTGTATTAGTGTGCAGTATGGCATGGGTTAAATGAAGGTTTTCTTAGTCTTGTATTGGTACTAGGTATGGTAGGAGATTAATGCTACCTATCAACACTAAGATTTTTCCACACTGAAACCTTTAAATTAAACATTCACTTCCTATACGACCAAGGTAAGTGGGTAGAAATCCTCGAAAACTCCCCAACAAACAAGTCAAGAATACCCCCTTTTGGAGATTTGAAACGGCATCATCTGCATCACAGTGATAATGATCATAGTTGAACCATTGACTTGTCGCTTATATTAGAGCTAGGTGCGCCTCCATGGTCAATGTTTTGATAAGACTAGACCCGACTGAAGGATAAATAGAAGCCTGAAAGGCATTCGATTAGGCCTATATACTAGGATGAAAATAAGACAAAAATTACAAATAATTTGGACTTCAGTTCTCTACCCTATATCAAGCTGAAGAATGATGAAGAAGACAACTGAATGAAAGAATAAAAACTTATTAAATCTCAGCCACATGAATCCTGAACAAAGCCCTTACAATAACAGAAGTTTTGTTTTCTGTTCTCGCAGGCGGTATAGCTAACCTTGACTCCTCCTTCGGCACCCCTAAGGGTCTCCGTCAAGGAGCCCACATCCAGGCCCAGAGCCAGGTCCGAGGCAAGGTTGTCGAGGCCCCCATAGTCTCCCAGTCCCACATCCTCCTTGCCGCGGTGCACCACCACCATGGGCTCACTGCTGCCTGCCAGGCCCGTTAGACCCGCGTTGCTGCTGCTGCTGGTGCTGGTGCTGGAGACTGGTGTGGCCGACACAGAGGTGGAGATGGCCCCACTCAGCGAGGTGGCCCCTAGGCCGCTCGGTCCAGGGATGGCCGCCAACTCTACTCCGCCAGTGGCTCCACCTCCCAAGGTGCTGATGGCCTGGGTAGACCCACTCGGAGTGGTCACTTCCTCGTCAGCGTTGTCCACCATCACCATGACGATGGCCTCTGAACTTGCCAGGTTCACGACACTCTCCGCCACATTTTCAGCAGCCTTCAGAAACAAAAACCATTTTGATAAACATTATCACTTTTTACAAAGTAAAAAGATCAACACGAATCAATTTGATACTGAGAGTAAATCCCATTCATCCATTTCTTCAATAATTGGTCACTGCAATGAAGTAAACCGTGAAAAACGTCATTAAAAAAAAACAATGAACAGATGGGTTGCATTCATCAAATGAAGTAAACAAGATTCAATTTGATCAGAAGTGTGTACAAACAATCAGAGTAAAAGAATTCACTTTTGTTTATTTTTGCCAATGATTCTGTCTCCACAGTGAATTAAATGCCATGTAACCAGAAGAGAGCTGCTTTGTATACTGCCCTCACCTTCCTAGATATAAAATATTGACAGGATTCAACAAACTTAACAATCAAGTCAAAGCTAAAAAGTGGAATCTATAATCATTACATAAAGCAAAAACCCTTTTGAGGTTCCTTTCAAAAGGTTTTCAAAACGCAAAAAAAAGTGAAATCTTAAACAAACCCTACATATTCCATCCAAGCCTCATACTTACTGCTTTAATACTAGAGGTAAGGTTCTCAGCTGAGGAAGCTTGATCAGTGCTTGCAACTGACGCACGAGAATCCATGACATCACTCAGGCTAGGGGTGGAGCTACTCTTTCGACTGGTCAGCACGCCAACCTAATAAACATGACAGATTCACACACTTTAAGTCTGACATAAAAAGGAACTCATCAATAATAATTGTCACGTCATGCTCAGAGTAAAAAAACGGTTAAAACACAAACTAGACAGAGTGAAAAAACACTTACTGCACAGCAAAGCAGCTACACGACTAAAATGAAGTCTAACAGGATCGCCATTACTAGCTCAGCAATGAAAGCACCACAAATCAAAATCTAATAACAATATATCCCTGAACAAACAAAAAAACCTACTTTATCTGACATAATATTTTAGTTTACCTGTTTTTTGTTAGTTGCTTCAGGTCAAGGAAGATTCCTTTTAATTTAAATTATTTTTATACTATATACCCTCTCCAGGAAGACACATTAAATTAATAAGGGGTCACTCATTATTTTTTTTAAAAAGAAAATCCAACAACAATCACCTTCACTTTCTCAGAGGCAGGGGTGAGACCTGAAGCCACAGCATTCTTATTCTTGCTGGATGACGGCGGTGCAACAGCTTCAGGTTTGGCGAACCTTAGCTTGTCCGGGTCGTGAGATGGCCCCAGTGCCAGGTCAAACTTGCCCTCTGCACCCATACGATACGAATTCGAGCCACCGGCATCCCACTTCACGTCAACCCAACCTGAATAATATTTAGAGGAGAAAACTTGAAAACCAAAACACAACTGAAAACAGAGCTGGATTTACAATACAGCCCAAGCTGTGCAAAGCTGAATCAGAAGAAAATAAAAACCAATTCCACTTTGGACAGTTCTTAACCATAAACTCTACAATCTGCCTTATGGAGAAGACTGGTTGAGCATAGGGAAGGGAAAGGTAAGTTGAGATAGTGAAGTGGACGATTGTAAACGACTAATCAAGTGGGGAGAAATTTCACTAGCAATGATTCACATTTAAATGCAATCAGTTTATTTTTAAAGGCTTTGAGGCAGTTTTGAGACAGCAATGAAGTTATTAAGGTCTATCCCCCTAATCAGCACAACCTTAAAGCCTTTGTTGTTTCTTGCCTTAGTCACAAGCCACTGTTTCAACTGTCCTGTGTCTGTGCATCGTCTCTTTCACTGCTGCCTATGTCAAAGTCACAACTAAGCTCATACCAAGTCACAACCAGGGAGTTTTACAAATCACGTGATGCCAGCTGTTGAACACATCAGATATCAGTTCATATCTCCTTAGAGCAAGAGATTCTAACTTTCCCCTATAACAAAGTTCCCTACTCCTATGCCAACAGTTGCCCTTAACTGGTCTCCCTGTTAGCAGCAAAGTCCAACATTCTTATCTCCAAGGATAGACTTCTTTTCCAATAATTCATGAGGAATCAGATCCGCATTCATCCCTCAGGTCATACTTTCTTATGTAACTAATATACAGACTTTCCATATATCAAGAAGTAAAGAAAACAAATTCAGGAAAATCAGGCACTTATCACAATATCAGAATATTCTCCCCCCCCCACCTCACACACACACACACACTCACTCACTCACTCACTCACTCACTCACTCACTCACTCACTCACTCACTCACTCAAACACACACTCGCGCGCATGCGCGCGTACACGCACACACACACACACTGACCATTGTGCAACTCCCCAGTGACAGTCCCTTCTCCTGGAGGATTTCCGTCCTGGTCCCGCCATTTCCAGTCCATGCCGCGCACCACGCGTGCCCCAGGCATCATCTGCTTCAGGACGTGGGTACGCAGCACGCGCCGCTGACGACGCAGGTTGGCCTCTGCTTCTCTGGCCGCTTTGCCTGATGAGAGGAAAAAATCTTGGTTTGTAAGTCTTCAGCAAGGTTTTACTGTGCTTGCAACTGCATAAGGCCATATGAGCGCCAAAGGGTGGATGTCAACAGAGAAGTCCAAATGGGGAATCAGGCTTACTCTGCTCACCTCTCTAGCCTCAACAGCACAAAGTCAGTTGCGACTATCAAGGCACCCCAGAAAAAGCAGTTCACAAGAGAGTGACAAACAAACAAAAGAAGTAGAGGAAAAATGACGATAGGATGAGGAAAGAAAAAGCAGCAGTTCCTTGGTTTATTCAAGAGAAAGACAAGCTTATGGTCATTTAGTATGCTGGGACATACCAGGATAGGCAGGCAGACAGAAACAACAGAGACACCAGCCAAAAACAGATTCTTTAGGGTGAACATGTAACTACTAATCAACCTGAATTCTAACAAAACAAGCAAGACTGCCTCCCCGCCCTAAATTACAAAGAATCTTTTCTAAGTAGTGGTCAGACAAAGGATGATACACAGTATAATGATTTCAGTACACATCTTTTTAACATTTTACCACACCACATACACAGCTTGATTTACACAAGTAGGATCACAATGTTAAGAGAGATCTATTTAGCATAACTGAATCCTTAGATTTAAGCTGAGGTGAATTACATTTTGAGCCTAAACGAGTGATCTTTCAGCAAACATTTATCACAACCATATTCCATTTATTATGACAGAACCTACACAAACAATATAATAAGCATTTGCAAAAAGAAATAGTCACCAAATGAATACAATTCACACAAAAAAGAAATGATAATGCAAACAAATTTTCAACACTTTACATACCAATATCATCACAGACTCCCGTGACGGTTCCATAGATCTCAAAGCCAGACAGTGAGACATAGTGCGTTTGTCCACTTGCATTCTTCCCTGTTTGATGCAAACGCACATGTCTCCAGCCTTGCTTCTCCTCACTCGGGGCATCTACAGGCCACGAAGCTGTTGATCTGGAGACAAAGAGCAAGCCCATACAAAGAACTGAGAACACCCATCCCTTCAATCCTTGACCCCCCCCCCCCCCCCCCCCCCCCTATGTTATTTTATTTAATTTGTTATGAAGAATAACGTACAATAATAATAATAGTAAATAGCATTTATGCTATGCATTTTCATTTTCTAAAAATATGCTCAATGTGCATTACTTTCAAAGAGGAAATTTGGCATTGAGCAGGGTTATGAGCAAACATCAACATTGCACTTGAAGGACAGACAAATAACTGACGGGATGATTGTTGAAAGAACAAGCATCTTGAACTGTTGCACATAATAATAATAATAATAATAATAATAAATAGCATTTGTATAGCGCATATCTCCGCTCAACAGCAGGCTCTATGCGCTTTACACTATATTATTACCCCAGCAGACCATAGAACACTCAGAAACATTCTCAGCTTCCCGGGAAGCATACAGTGCAAGCAGCCGATTAAGCGCTCAAACACCAACAAACTGACAAGATCTTTCGCTGTCTATAGCCGGGTACCCATTCCCACCTGGGTGAAGTGAGGAAATTCGTGTAAAGTGCCTTTCCCAAGGACACAACGTCAGGCCCTTGACGGGATTCGAACCCACGACCATACGGTAGCGAGTCCGAGAGCCTAACCACTAGGCCACCGACGCCACATACTAGGTCTACAGACTGAGAATGTCACTCAGGCAACTCAGGAAAACAAAACAGCTTTCTTTGATGACCAACTTACCCCGGCTCGTTGAGTGACGTGTCTCCTTCATGGGAGTAGAGAGTCTGCCAGGTGACACCATCCTTGGACATCTGGAAGTGCCAATTACGCAGGGCTGACCTGAAACCATCAAACCGTGGTAGACTTGGATCACAGTTGGACTTTTTGAGAACAAGATGGGCATATCCACATAAAAAACACTTAACTCCCAGCAGTTCATGCATTAGAATTTCATATAAATAAATACAATAGCAATTGTTGTGGTTTTTCGCCTGTAAAATGTATTCACTTTTATAAATATAAGACTGCGTAAGTACGGTAAGGTATTTTTATGAAATAAAAATGACTAAATTAACTTTTTAAAAACCCATAAAATTAGTATTAAAATTGATGGTATCATAATAAAATTTTCGCTCTGAATGTACGCGACTCAAAAGCGCAATTTCTGCGCTGCATCCGCCAATTTGAATTTTTCATGTTGTTGCGGAGCTCAGGGGCACTCAGAAGACAGTCGAAAAAGCAGTTAAAATGGAATCAGAAGACTCTGACATCAATCTAAATGACAGCTGTGCTACGGTGAATATTTTGACGAATAGCCCCCCCCCCCTCCCCCCCCCCCCCCCCAATGAAGTGTAATCCGGCGAGAACGAAGAATATGAACCTCCTCTATGCGCGAGGAGTGAGTCCGAAAGTAGGAAAGTTTCTTTATCCATGCTATCAGTGTGCAGATCTAACAAGTTCAACTTAATGAAAAATATCACAGCCATTTTAAAAAAACTATTTTAAAACAAATATTTATTGAAATTGACCTCTTACTCTTGATTTTGTAATATTCGATGTGGATATGTATTTCTTTAAAAAATGTATTACACGCAGCACAGGTTGATAAGGAGTTGTTTACATCAGCCGGTTAATGACGTAATGCGAGTTCAGGAACTAATCACAAGTGCATTGTCATTTATTTCTTCCCTGTAGTTTTATGTGTGCAGTTGTAAGTCTAAACTAATCAAAGTAATGTAGTTCAATACTTACAAGCTGAAAATGTATGGATTTTGTTGTCTGTATTATTCCAGCAGTGACCACCGACAACCTGAGCCTGATACAGTATCTACCACCACCAATGCTACTCATGGCAAGGACAGGGCATCCCCATAACCTTCACTGCGCTTTCTATGTGACCAAGCACAAGGTCTGCACCTCCCAACACCTTAACCTCTAGGCCACGAGAGCTCCCATCAATCAGTATACAGAATTCTATGCAAGGTGCCGAAAAGGCGTTATTGTACAAGACGTGGACTGAGCTGACCCCTGATGACCTTTATTGGTTTGAAGACTTTTTGTTTTAGCCAGAAGAGAAATTGTTTTGTAGATAAACATGTGATGGGGTAGACTGGCGTTGCCACATTTGGTGATCCTTTTGAACAATTAGTTTTATTCATTGGATGCCGCTGTCTCGTTTTTAGCAAATTGCTTGTTTCAAAGGGGGTGGAGCGTGATAACTTTATCACTTTGTATCATTGTATTACATTCTGAGTAATTTGGTGTTGTTTTGCTGATGATATTGTCAAGAAGTGAAATATTCAGAGAATATGTAGAATGCACATTCGTTTATTTTCTGATTGAAGTGTCTTTGAAACATTACGTGCAGAATTGAATGGACTTTTTTATCAAATGAATGTAAACTCTAAATGGTAAAACACTTTTTTTTTTCCTTCTTTGTGATTGTCGGGAAGTCTAATTTTTGTTTCTGCATTAATTTTTAGTAACAAGAAAAATAGGTCACATCTCAAGAGAGCTTGACAAATATGAAATCTATTGGCTTCGTCTGAAAACTCATCCAATTCCCTTTCCATTAGTATATAATATGTAAATCTGGAATATATAGATTATTGCAGGAGGCTTAAGAGCAAGAAGTCATGATATGAAATTTCCAACTTCAGGGGCAATAACTGGGAATTGTAGGATATACTGGAACGGCCTTCATTTTTTTAATTTTCCAACAGAATGGTGTGTCTTTAGCACATAATATGCAGAATTGAAGGCACTTTTTTATGAAATAAATGTAAATTCTTAACCAATTTTTTTCCTTCTTTGTGATTGTTGGGAAAGTGTGATTTCTAAGGGAGGGGGGGTTGGTGGTGTAATTTTTAGTAACAACTTGACAAAAAATGAAATCTTTTGGCTAGGTCTGAAAGACCATCCAATCCCCTTTCCGTTGGTATATAATGTCTATCTGGAGCAGATAGATTGTTGGAGGCTAGAGGGTATGGAGGACTCCTGAGACACAATTGACAAAGTCAAAATATGTAAAACTGCTGGGAATTAAGCCTCAGAGAACATTATAGACAGACAGAAACCTAGTGTGATAACAAAGAAGTAGATTCCACCAGGGAGCACCCCAACCACCCACAATGCACAGCCCCAGTTGGCAATGTAACAGCCACGTTATCACGGGATATGAATAGAACAAAAAGATACCGACAAGAAGAAGATTGAGCAGACCACACTCTAGCGTCCACTATTCACCTGCAATAGATATGAAAATCATTCTATGCCCCAACACTAAATTATAAAAATGTTGCTGAATTGGAAGTTTACAGTACACCAGTATAATGACAACATTTTTGCAGGAACAGATGAAGGTATTATGACACTGAAAAGAAGGAGGAACTCACTACACCACAGTACCTACAAAACAACCCACTGCATAAAGCTAATTAAGACTTATTTGAGAACACCAAAACTATCAATGAGTTTCTAAACACGTTAGTGCGGAGGACACTATTCACTTTAATTAAAGATGCATATTCTTGAACTGCAGTAAGTGGGTGGTTGGCGGGTTCTCTGGTGTACTCTGTTTCTTCTTTCCTATCAAACATCTATCGTCTTTATCTCCCGTCCTTCTTTTTTGTGGTGTTTGTTACTCTCTTGTAACACATCTAATCTTCCAGCACTCATATTACCTTATGCAGTTGCGAGCGCCGTAAAAGCTCTACTAAAACTAAATCTACTAAAACTAAGAACTGCAGTAGCATTTGCTCACCACTGAATTCAATATAGTGTTGATTTAAAAGATAGGAGAAATTAACTTGAACATCTCCCAAATTTGACAATACAATAGATTTTTAAGACCAAAGTTCTGTTAGAGTGAAAACATTATTTCAGTTGCAAGCGAAACATTACATTCATCAATACTTACTTTCCATAACCCCTGGCATGTCTGAGTGTGTAGCTTGATGGAATCAACCAGACTCCCAGGTCAATGGCAAACCAAGCTTTCCTGATGAAACCAGAAATATTTTCAGTGAGCAAAGTGGCCAAAAAAAAATATTTGACTATTATCTCAAACAAATTAAATTTTGCAGCGTAAGTATCTATTCTAAAATTTTGCCTACACCTATATAAAATATTTCCAAATTAACTATGACATGATCTGCAAAGCATCAATCAATTCTTTGGGCACAAACTTCATGCCATTCAAGCCAGCAACAGTCACGATTGAAACCGTTTCACCAGTCTACCTTGAGGAGTTGTTTTATTTCTCACAAATTTCTAAAAGTGTTAAAGTTGATTATATTGTAAGTTGAAAACAACAATTCAGACATACCTAATGTGAAGCAACACTTTTTTAACTTCTGCTCCACATAACATCACAAATACAACAAAACACACTAACTTGTCATCATTTGTGTGGCAATTGAGAGCAGCACTGTCGCGGCTCAGGATGTCCTCCAGCTTCCCATACGGCAAACTACGGCCCTCAGAAGACGTCACAACCACCAGTCCGTACTGGCCAGGATTCACCCATTCATAGGAAGTTCTTGAAATTAAAAGAAAAATGTTTGCTTTAGTCATTCCTAGAATCTTAAGAATTATGATACAATGCAGTTTCAAAAACTAAAATAAAAAATATAAAGGAGTTGTTTTACTCTAAGACAACTGTTCAGAAATTTTTAAAATTGCAAGAAAAGTTATGAGCTCTAAAAATTATTGAACCTAATCTACATTCAATAGTCCAGTAGAATACATTTCCTTTGCACACTTACTTTCCATTTGTGCCAATCCAATACAAAAGTCCATTTTCATCAAAGTCGTTCTGATGAGCAAATGTAATGCGAGTTCCCGGCTCCTTCAATTTTTTGACAAATGTGAAGGTTTGACGATCAAAATCATACCACTGTTTTGCAACCTTTGAAGAGAAAAAGAAATAACTCTCACAAATCATCAGCATTAATAATGAAGACAAGCAGTGCAAATGTAAACCACAAAATAAACTGTGAAAAATTAAATTCATGCAAAATATTTTCTTCATAATATGTCATAAGACCTTGAAGGTTGTAGTTGCCATTTTCTTTTCCCTCTCCTCAACACTATATATACAGAACTGCCACCGACTCTGGAATCTTTCCAGACAGAAAGAATTATACCCTCCTTTTTTTTTAAATTAGTAAGAAGAAGTACACTCTGGAAATGTAACCATCCACAGCAGGAACAGAAAAGCCTGCACATTTTTTTCCTGAAAAACATCGATGCATACTATAATGCAAAACTCACAAATGGCGTTTTTCTCCAAAAAATTCCAGTACTCACCATTTTGAGCAGGTAGCGTTCCAGATCTGCTACGGAGGTCAACGGTTCAATCTTGAGGCATCTGTCTGTCCTGTCAATCAGAGTGTTTTCACCCTGGGCTTTTTCTAATCTCAGGCGTAGTCTTCTTGTCAGGATCTGAACACACAGAGCAGATAAAGGGGAAAGACTTAGGTGAGAGTCCTAAAAAATTTTAACGCTTCTCCCGAGTGGACCCCAAACCTTCACCATCTCATAGCTCCATTCCAGCTCACCTATGCCCTTCCTGTTAACAGGCTACAACAAAAATTGAAGTTGGCTTCGGAAGAGGTAAGGAAAGAGCAGTTATTCACTGGATGTGCAGACACGACATATGTACTTGAGAAATTAAGAATGAACAAATATATAAAATCTCAACATGCAAAATTAACACTTTTCCACTGTCCCCCCCTTGCAATGATATGACGAGGCAGAGCTGTAAAAGGATTAGAGTGATGGGTAATTGCTTCGATAAAATGTATCTTACATTACTTTACTTTGCAGCACGGAACATTTGATCAATTCAATAATTTTTTTTTTTTAATTCAACAAAAATCATAGACATAGACACAAATTTTCCAACATTGTCTTCAAAACCTTAATTTGACTTGATTAACAAAACACCTGCAATGCAACCTAATGTATCTTTGTACACTGAAAGTAAAGTGCAGAAACTGCCTGTTTAAAAAACACAACCAAAAATTTAAGTTGTACTTTAAAAGTTTTTATCAACCTTAAAATGTTATGCTGAACAGACGACAGTAGTTCAAAACTTTCTGTAATTCATAGAGCGTGAAAGAAGGAGGGGACATACGTATGGTACCTGCAAGCCATAGCCTGAACCAGTGAGATCATAAGAATACACTGGCAGCTTCTCAATGGCTTCCAGGGCAGAGATGAGCTTTCTGGTCAGTTGTACCGCTGGACTGATAGTTCTGAGGAAAAGCAACATTTGAAAAATGAACAACAAAGAAACTATTAGGAACATGGAAAAACATACTAATGTTTGTTGAGATGTAGGAAAATTTGTGAGCAATAAAAAATATTTTTAAATTAATAAAAATTACCACGCATTCACTATTTTATAATAAGCGGTCAATTATTTTTATAGTGAGTGATCCCAAGGATTAAGACCCCATAACAACCCTCTACCTTCATCAGTGGTCATCTTTCTATGAGCTCAACAACAAACCAAATTTTCATTGGGAATTTGGCTACTTGGAATAATAAAGAAGGAAAAGGTTAGAAAAGAAGCCAAAGATCAGCACACAAATGTTCAAGAGTGCCATTCCACCGGGAGAAGGGAAGCACCCGTTGATAAGTGATGGGCATTTTTATTACCTTTCACTCCATAGGGCGTTTCCCCTAAATTCAACTCTTGGTCTACTTGTACTGATGAGACTCACCATGCTACTGACCTTCATTAACATACATTGAATATGGAGATGTTATTCTTAATTTCTGCTATTTCTATTCAGAAATGGCATAATAAAAAGTTAAGCAACACCTGTACATTCAAATCCATACAAAAAGAATAATTTTACACCATGTTCCTTCTACACATATTCGTCACCATTTTCTTGAATTTCACTAAAAATGAGAGGATCTATAGAAATTAAAGGATACGGTTTCCAAACGAATTTTTAAAAATCAAAGTTCATTGCTAAAGATTAGGTCAAGTATAAAGTATACAGAACTGAAAAGATGCAATACAAACTAACAAGCACACATATTCCCCAGTGAATAAAGCAAGGCAACATGACAAAATTAGTAACAGATCCGTCCTATCTCTATAATGAAAATAGTCCAGATACTAAAAAAAATCTTTTGAACCAATATTCAAACAGCAACTCTTGCCCCCCTAGAAATGGGTTGTGATTCTTTGAAACACAACAAAGACACTGCAAGACAATGATCTCTTCAATAAAACAAAACAAAAACAACAAAAAACGACAATAACAACAAACCAACAAAACCCACCTACATTTTTATGTTTCTTTTACATAAAATGTATTCAAGAACAACTTGAAAAATAAGAAATACATGCTTGGTACCCTATACAACATCTATAAGCTTAGTAAACCTACAGTTAGTGCATAATACAAGAAGTGTTAGAAAAAAACTGCTTCATGAAAAGAATTTAAGCCATCAAATAGAAACAGATCTAATAGAAATTTTTTTCTCATGTTTCTATTCTGTGAAAGTCATCTCCATGACTCTGTCCCTTGTCAATGCTGTTCCTGATTGTTATACCTTCATTCAGGAGAGTAATGTTACTGTGACACGTTGCTTCATTTAGTCTGAGTTTTGCTGAAAGTCGGGAGGAGCATGCAAGCCCAACCACACGTGAAAGAGCCTAAGCAAGTGCATTGAGGTCCCCGTCTGACTTCATTTAAAACAACACAGATACAAACACAATCATATTGAGGTGGGGGCCAAGAGAGAATACAGACAGAAATGACCCAGTACAAATCTGTGTTGTGATTTCATTTGGCCTACATACTGTACATGATAAATGAAGTTAATGAAATTATATCATGCATTGTGACTTCATTATAAAGTTTACAGGACAATGGTAGAACCGAAATAATTCCTTTACATGCAAGGCGAAAAGAAAATTTTTTTTTTAACAAAGACAACAATCAAAACATTTCTTACCCATCGTCTGTGAAACTGAGAACATGGCAATAAATAAATATAAATTATTCAGAAGATTTTCCTTTTCCATATTTGGATTTACTGACCGAACTATAAGCAAACCAACACCCAGTAACAGCCCTCTTCCAAAGAATGAACTTCGTACAGTAGAAAAAACATAAAGATAGTTATTAATAAAAGAACAATATTGAAATACTTGTATCAATGCAAAATATCATGTCAAACTCTTTCCGTTATAAAAATTGTCAGCCAGTTTTCTCCTGCAGTACATCTAATAAAGTCACCTAAAAAAAAACTCTGAAATATGAGATTAACTTTCATATATTTCTTAGTACTTTTCCAAAACAAAAAGACATTGCAGAAGACAAGAAAAGTATAGCACAAAAACTGAAAACTTCTCAAGTATGACATTCAACAACATGTCACTGTGAATCAGAAAGAAGCAAGGTCCAGAGAACATAGCTTTCTGTTCTAATCCATCACCAAACTACTTTTCTCATATTAAATACAAAAGAGGGGGAATTGTTTCTTACTTCTCACGCTCGTGATCATGGAACACACTCTTGAAGATGTTGATTCGTCCTCTCATCTGTTTCTTTGATTCTTTCAACGAGCATTCATCAGAAGACTGCAAAAGACAAATAAAAAAAAAGAGCATTTAAATGTTTTGCAATTACACAAACATCAACTACTGCATATGATTTGACTATAAAAAGAAGAAACGACTGTGCATCAGCTTAGTCTTTACAAATAAAGTACACTGCTCAACAAACACAACTACTAGAACCCTTTACTTCTAATTATTCACTTACATCACCCATGTTAAGATTACTTTTTTTTTTAAACCGGAAGAAAAGTGACTCAACCACAGTTCCGGGTAAAGTTATGAATGAGGAGAGAAGAATACAGCATTAAGTATTGTTATGGTCACAAAGGACGAAAGGACCAAAACACAAATTCAAAGAGACACTTTTCAAAAGTGATGACATGGGTTAAGGACAAATCCCTAAACAGTATGGCCACACAGCCCATTTAGTCAAACTCACAAAATGAAAAAAAAACAAGACAAAAAAATTACTCACACTACTCAAAATACTCAGCAACGTCTGTACCAATCCACTGTTGTACAGCTCAAAGGAGGAAATGGTGTGCTCATCTTTCAGCAGCACAACTAGTTCCTCCAAGGCACTTCTCATTTCTTGGCACCACGAAACTTCTTCATCTGAAGGCTGATGAAAGAGGAAAAAAAAAGAAGTACTTAACATTTTGCTTTTTTCTTTCTGCTTTCTACAAATCAAAGTAAATATTTTAAAACAACCTCACAAAAAAAATTTTTTTACAGACAATTATTAGACATCTTTATGTTTCCATCAATCGTTCTTTCACATAAGTTTGATGCATTCAAGATCTTTTTAACCAATAAGACAAACCCATTCCAAGCACATTACGATATAATCTTAAGAACTTCACACAATTTTGACTAGATCCTAGCGACCCATACAAAAATTCTCAAGTGACAGAAGCAGACATTATTAAAAGTACAAATTGCATCTCATGTTGACCAAAAAAAAGTATTTTCACAACATTTGGCCCAACTCTTTTTCATAGGCACTTATTCAGTACCTAAAGCATCTTTTTTTAACCCAGGGAAACAAAAGTAAAATAATTTAAAAAATAATACAATTGTCTCTCAACATGTCATAAAGCATAAAGGAATTTTTTTTTTCACTTACCTTGATTTGGCTCAGCTGTCGAGCAAATGCAGACTCCAGCTGCTGAACTATTGCACAAAGTTTGGAGACAACACCCCGAGGTTTGGCCTCTGCTGCCTTGAAGTACTCGTCATACAGTTCTCTGGCAGTGTTACGAACCTGCCATACAAGACAAAATAGGTACATTAGACAATAGTTCAGGCAGCAGCAGGATTGACATTTTGTAAGTGTATTTTCACAGTAAGTTTCTGGCTTACATTCTTTTTCACTCATTTTATATTTCTATCCCTAAAAATAAACTTTGATTATTATATATATAAACACTTCTGTTGACCCTTAATTCAGACTAATTTTCACGTTAGAGTTTTTATCTACACACAAGAATGGTCAACACTTCAAGCAGTTAGATTAGCAAATATATATATGGAAAATATGCAAATATTTCAGCCATTGATTTTTTAAAAAGCTGGAGTTTAAAAAAATCGAAACAAACTTTAACAAACCTTATCACGCATTGCATTCTTAGATTTGAGTTTCCGACTTTTCTTTCCACCCCAGCCAACAGAGAATTCCTGTCCAAGGGTGGTCTCAGCTGTAAATGAGTGTCTTGTGCCTCGGTTTGATTCAAACACAAAGCCCATGAGATCCTCTCGTAGAATCGTAGCCTGAAACAGAAAAAATGAAATTGAAACCTCAAAGAGTACTTCAGTAACGTAATGGGATTTAACAAGCTATAGTAAGACAAAATGTGCCAGTTTTGGGGTTTTTTTTATAAATCTCTCAAACAAATGATTTCCTGTTTAGTGATTCACACTAAGAAGAGAAAAAAATCATGACATAATTCTAGAAAGCAATCCACTGTTAGCTACAGAACATAGAAAATTGTAGAACCTTTAACCCAGTTTCAAGTTTTAGTTTTAGTAAGTTTTACAGCACTTGCAACACAATAAGATCACTAAGTGCTCAAGATTAAAGGTGACACAAGGGAGTAACAAACACAAAAAAGAAAGAGGAGAGATAAGGACGACAGACATTTGATTGGAAAAAAGGAGCAAACCACACCACAACACCTGCTAACCACCCACATTTTAAGCTTTAAAACAGAAATGGGGGTGGGGCAAATAAACATCAACAAACCTGCTGTCCATCAGTGTTTTGTATTTGCAGCTCTCCATCTTTCTTGCAGGACAGGGTCCAGTTGCCCACCACGAGGCGAGCTGGGCTTGCCTTAGAGAGAACAGGCAGGCTGGGAGAACCTGTTTTGATCTGACTCCTAGCCCTTTGGAGTTTATCAAGGAACTCACCACGATTTTCTGGAACAACAATACCTTGAATGTAGTAAGAAAAAGAATTTTATTCATGTATACACAATAAAAACATCCTTCAAAGCTATCACCTACTCAATGATGATACTTAATCCCTCTTGTCAGCCGACGTTCGATATGTATATAAAAAAAAAAAAACATGCAATAACGGAAAAAAAACAACAAAAAAATGCATTTTGAGGGAAACTGAGAAACAAACCAAATGTGCATCAAACATTGAAACCAAATCTTTACCAAGGCTAAGTTAAACAGAATAACCGTTGAAAAGGACAACATAGCTTTTTAAAACAAAACAAAAAAGAAACTAAAGTACAAACTGAATGAAAAACATAAACAACACAACAATGTCAAAATTATATTTAAAAAAACACAAAGCAATGCATAAAATTATCAAATTAACAATAAGCGAAAAACAATTCTTAAAGGCCCAAACATGAACAAAAATGAATAGCATGCTAAAAGTATCTGAACAGAAACCCATCTTTCCGGAAATAGCCTCAGTAAACTTAAACCAAGGTCATTACAGCAAAGGAAAATGATATAACACAATCTCAAACGAAAATCTTGCTATCAGCTCAATTTGCATGACAACAAACTAAAAGCTGAGTCATCAAGGTTCAAATCTAGTTCTGATCTAGTTTCACGAGTCTTAAGACCCTCCACCCACTCCTCATATCAAAGGTCCAGTCTTTTCAACAACAAAAAAAGTGGAAAAGGGGGGAGGGGGGGGGGGGAAAGCTCAAGCTGAAAACAAAAATTCCATTTGAAAAACAAAAAACACATACCAGTGCTATCAGAGCCCCCTTCTGGGCTTCCGCTGGAGTACATAGTTGCCAGCTTCCCGTCCAGAATAAATCTGAACCAGCCATTGCTGCCATTGCTCAGCTCCAGAGCAGTCCCCTCACTCCACAGGTACAGGCAGTCACGACCTCGCACAATGTACCAGTCACGCCAGTGGTAAGGCCGCCCAGCAACTATCTCTGTGGCATCTACTAGGTTGGTCTCGTCTTCCTCCTGCAAAAAAAATTTATTCTTTTTTAACCATAAAGCATAAAATTTGGGTTCAACTCAACCATCTTTACTTTCTGGACTTTGAACAATAACTTTTTTATCTAATCATATATGAAGCACTCTTTGACCATCGATACAGCAACAGTAGTTTTTCCAATCAGGTTAGTCCCAACAATCATCTTGCTAATAGAATAAAACAAAGACCCATTTCACATTTAAGAGTACAAATCTTACACAAAAACTGGCCAACTTCAAAATCTTCAACTGAAAAAAAACTTAACGTGCATCGGTGCACCGACCAATTCATGGAACATTTCACCATTACATGGGACAGTTAAGCTGGTGAGCAACAGTCACATTCATCACCCCCTTACCAACATTAATGGTTAATCCTACAGAGACTTACTTTGTCTTCTTTTGCTTTTGCCCCCTCTTCCTCCTGCAATGGTGGCCCAGCTAGGGCCAAGACACGGGAGAATAACCCAAGTCGTGCAAAGTGCTCCAAGAAAATCTCTTGACACTTCAGCATCAGATCTTGCATGATTTGAAGGACAATCACATGACCATCATCATCCTCCTGGCCACAGAATGAAAAAAGTTAATATAAAGAGAAGCATATTGACTCGATAGCTGGTATTTGATGCTGGGGGGAAGCTGGAGGATGCTGGAGAAAGGGATTGACAAGACATAAAAACAGCATAAGGACAGCAAAGAAGTTGGACCAACCATAGATGAAAGACATTTTTTAAAATTCTTTTGAAAGACAGAGACATAAGAATTCACAAAAAACATACTGATATTGAAAACAGTGTATGTACCCATGGAGAACAGTATTCACTACATGATCTTTAACACCCATACTAATGCACGAAAGCTTTATTATGAAAAACACTTTACCAAAACTGCATTAATATAGTTTAAGTTAAATATAATACCATCAGCACCGTTCTGCAAGTGCACAGTAACAGCTTTATTTGGAAATGGAAACCCCTTGAAATAAATTTCGGTGGTTATGGAATGACACTGATGATTATAACCTGAATATGGTCCACAAAACTCTCACGAGCTTTTTCAAATATAATGCTTGAAAGACATAAACTTAATGCATGACTCTACGAAGCACTTGAAGAATTCTAGTCTTTTCTCATTTCTTAAACTTATTTTGCTTATTTTGCTCCAGATCAGATATAATTCTAAGTAATAAAAAAAAAATCCTATCAGAATCTACTCATGCCGTCATTTGACTTGGAACGGAACAAAACTGCCCTTTTTTGGAGTAAGTTTACAGAGCTATCAACAAAGACAAAATATTTCGGGCATTCCTTTCTCACATCTTTATTGAAAATAATTTCTTTCTAGAAAACTAACAAATCCTTTGTTCTCCAACATCCTTGCTCTGACAGAAAATATAGAAAAGGAAAAAAATTACTTACTTCAGCATCGAGAACAATAGACAGCACCTCTGTCATGGAAGAGGCAAAGTTTGGAGAAGGGAACTCTGGCCCTGTCATTTCCCCAAGTAAGTCAGGCTCCATATAATGTAACATCTTCCTAATAAGTGAAAGACTGGCTTTCCTGGAAACCATAAATAAATAAAAAGATTTTAGAGGAACAATTTATCTCTGCAAAAACAGCTTTAAACATGAAAAATATCTATCTCAATATTGTAGCACTGTATCTAAATAAAATGCAGACAGATACAAGGATTTCTCTTCTTCTCTTAGTTTGAGCAATGAATGATGTACAAGTATATTTGAATAGAGCACACAAACAAATAAAATAACCTTAATTCAAGAGACATGTGACATAAGATGCTACACTTGGTCACAAATTATTCTCAGAAGAGCAATCCAAGATTAGTTAATGCAGTGAAAAATATACATAAATAAAACGAAACCTGGGTAATAAAAATGGGAAAAGAAAATCTGATCTCAGGCAAACAGTTACTAAAGATTTGTACCCCCCCCCCCCCCCCA
>NW_004797291.1:886393-903999 GCF_000002075.1 Aplysia californica | reverse complement strand
TTCCCCCCCCCCCCCCCCTAAACTTTGACAATTATTCAAAGCTCTTGCTTAATCATTACCCAAGTTTCTATGTAAACTCTGAGAGACAAAACTCACCTGACTGAGGCCAGCATAGTCACATGGAACACTTCAGTAAACACTGGCAGGAGATGGCGTACATATTTGGGAGCAACCTCTGGGTCCCCTTTGATTTCAGTGGCCTCGCTCTTCTCACCCTCTGCTGCTTCCTCCTTCTTCACCTTCTCTGCAGTTTCCATAGGGGCAGGGGCTGAGGCTGAGGCCGGGGAAGAGGAGGCTGATGAGGTTGATGCACCCCCAGAGGCAGCCAGTGGGTGGTCTCTGTTCACAGGCACCATGTATTCACCTGAACAGGATTTTTTAATATGTTTAAGTAAACAGAAGCATCTCCACAAATTATATTTTAGAGGTGGGAACAAGGCAAGACAAACAGACAGAAACATATGATGGAGAGATAAGAAATAGGACCAACCACCTGCCCTGATGACAAAACAAAAGATTTTACTTCACATTTGCAATGGTCGAAGCCCAGCACTACATATTAATGTTAACAAAAACTTGACCCTTGCACCTTCTTGACAAGAACTTTATGGATAATTCACTTGTTCACAAGAGAAACATTCAGTTCTAATGATAGCATACTAATCATGTTGAGGAGTCATTTGTTAAAGGTCAATCTAATATAATCCATAATCTGATAATATCCATAGTCACAATGAGCAGACAAGAATATGAAACCACCTACCTGGTGACTGCAAGATAGCAATAACCTCACGGTGTCCTTCATCACCACGTTCCCTGGCTTTGTCAAGAGGTGTCTTCGCATCTTCATCTCTCAAGTCAGGATTAGCCCCATAGCGAAGCAGAGTCTGCAAATCAAAGATGTTTTTATAAGTACAATTAAAAGTATCCTGACTTGTGATATTCATCCATAATACCTCATAACACTTTCATTTCCAGAATTGTAAAATGAATGTGTATGTATTCACAACTGCAACATAAGGCCAAGAAACAGGCCGAGATTTTTTTTAAAACAATATAATTTTTAAAATGAATTGCACAGGGTATGGCATGCAGAAAGAGAATATAAAAACACCAGAAGTTAGTTTCAGTAAGAGTATTATGGCACTTGCAACACAATAAGGTCATACAAGTGCTGAAGATTAGAGGTGTTACAAGAGAGTAACAATCAAAGAAAAGAAGGAGGAGAGATAAAAGACGATAGATGTCTGATAGGAAACAAAGGGCAAACCACACAAGAGAACCCGTTAACCACACACAAAACACCAACCAGGCTGAGGCAGGAAAACTTATCCTGTTTAACTAAATTTCTGAGATGTATGGAACAGTAATTTTTTTTTATGACTGAGACAACAGACAAAATATGATACCCAAAGTTTAAAAATTCAACATACCTTCACAATCTGTGGTCGCCCAAAGCATGCAGCATAGTGCAGAGATGATGATCGTAAGCCTCTGTTTACATCAGCTCCTCGCTCACACAAAAACTCAACCTAATTGAAAAGATGAAAAGAATAGTTGAAATTCTAAGAAAAAGAAAACTCACTCACCTAATGCCCTTTGAGAAAATGAATTTTAATAGTAAAAGCATGACTTCAAACACATGACCAAAGCTGAAATAAAAATCTTTCATCATCAAAGTCCAATAAAAATGAACGCGAAAGGGACAGAATTATACTGAATCTATAGTACCTATTTCCTTTAAAACAATACAGTCAAAATGAAACAAAATTTCATTCTACCTTAATCCAAGACCACAAAACCCTCTGTACACTTATTTCACTGAACTTGTGACAAATCAAAACATATGAAACAAAAATATACCATTTCTTGAGTTCCAAAAGCAGATGCCCAGTTCAGCAAAGTCTGCCCGACATCATCCATGAAGTTTACTTCAAAGCCTGATTAAAATAAGGAGAACATTTTCAATTACGCAAATAATTCCGAGGGAAAAAAACTAGCAACAGATCAATAATTTGAAAAGTCAACAACACTCACTAAAAAAAGAAAAAACAAATAGGTTTAAGTTGAGACACAATCGTTGACCTTCGTAAAATAGCTTTTTATAAATTATCAAACAATAAAATGGGCGTGAAAGCAACATGCCTACAAATAAAAAAATGTTTATGAAGAAAAGCGATTTATTGTTAGACTGAATTTTAATGCTCTTGTACCAGAAAAAAGAAAGTTGCTTCCAGCAATATTTTTTTCATACCAGAAAAAATTAAAATTAAACAACAGAATCAATCAAATAACCATTATCATATGAACTTCAAAAGAAAACTGACTGCCCTTGTTCAACTCAACAAACCACCATCATCTGGTGATCTTCTTACCATTGTCAACAGCGTCGATCAAGGCGTCTGTGTCCTTACTGCGGATACAGTCAATCAGTTGTCTGTGTGATCTGTCACTAGAACTGTCTGTTCGTCGTAGCCCGTGTGGGCGGCTCGTAATTGTGGTCACGCCAGACTTGGGAAGAGCCTGTCTACCTTCAAACAGCAACACCAGGAGCAGATCCATGAACCGCATGGTGTCCAAACAGCAACTGTACGGAAACAGGAGAAAACAAAAAGGATGAAAGATTTGACCAAAAACCTTTGGATATTAGAATTAGAGGAAACAGCTGGATACACAAAAATAATGTAAAACTTTTCTCAAACCCACAGCAGCACTGATGTTACAATGTAAGGATAGTTAAATGTGAGGCAGTGTGGTGAAAAGAGGCGCTCGTCAAAATAACCAAATCGGAGAAACGCATTTTTCTACTGGTTCGGACGATTTTATTTAATTTTTACTTTTTGGCTTAACCTATTTCATATCCATATAAAAAGACATTGCCATGTGAATTTTACTGAAAAACATTGATTAAAGGCACATAATATGTCATTCTTCATTTTTCAAAGACTCTTTGACAATTTGAGTTACCAAACTTAGGTGGCCATTTTCTCGCTAACTTCACCACTGAAACGAAGGGACAATACTTTCTTCAATCGCAAATATATTGAGTTCTATCTAAGAAAAATGGATATTTATTTCATTGGAAGTGAGGCAAATAAATCAGCTTTTAGACCATAGCAATAACTCCACATGCCCAAAAATTGACGAGCGCCCGATTCCACCACGTCGTGACACAAATAAAAGTGTTCCCCTAATCACAAACAACCCTCTGTGTGTCTTTGTTTGCGTGCGCGCGCATGTGTGTGTGTGTGTGTGCATGTGTGTGCGTGCGTGCGAGTTATCATTATTTTTTTTAAATCCTGAAGCATCGCGTCAAGCACTCCTAGTCCAAGTGTCTATACCCCCACCCCTACCAATAAGTCCCGTAATACATGAACTTAAGTTGACCCCGTTAACGGACGGTCCCTGACACACAGAACTCACACAGCGATAAAATGTCACGTGACGCGAATGCGCTATTGAAACAATTTTACTAACGGGTCCGACTAACTACGCATTCACAAAAAACACTCCGATGAGCGACAGTCGTTCTACTTCTAGGATAACGACGGCGGCCGACCGACCAAATGTACCAACAAATCTCTTATCCCTCAAGTGTTTAAACTAAAGCTACGACAACGGCCGTATGTTAGTCTTGTCAGCGCAGTTACATGTAGTTGTGTAAGGGTTAGAAAGACTGTCGCTCGTCCGAGTGTTTGATGTGAACGCGCAGTTACCAGACCTCGGACAAGGCTTGTTTTGAAAGTAACAGCGGAACTACGAATATAATCGATTATTAAATGTCCCAAATTGTAACAGTTACCAGGCTATCATCAGAGAATTCTGGGAGCGGGACAAGATCACACACAACTGGGGGGCGAGTCAACTACTAAAAGCGGCATCGCTATTTCAAGAGATAGTGCTCCGAGTTCCTACTGACAAAAAGTTCGACGGGTGCTTCCCGTGATAAGAGAGAAGGCAGAGTAAGTTTTTAGAAAGATCCAGCACAACAGCAGACTGGGACAAAAAATCGGGATACACACGATCGAAATCGGGAAAATCGGGAGGATTGAGATTTGGGGCAAAAAACCGGGATATCCCGACTAAATCGGGATGAGTGGCAGGTCTGCAACAAGCAAGACCAAGCACTTACCGCTCATCCCCTCTTAGCCCGCTCTCAATAGCCTCGGGGAGACTGGCCCTCAGCAGGTCGTGTGTGATGCCAGGCGAGCCGCGACACAGAGTGGACAGCAGACTGATCACCGTGGACACGCTGGAGCTGCTCTTGCCGTCTGCGCCCACAGTGCTCTTGCCTGGGGTGGAGGTCGTGGACACATTGTGAGCCCCATCTCCGACCTTCTGGAGCCTCGACAGCAGGTCCTGTATCAGGCCGTGTCTGGCCAGGGGCGCTGGGTCTAAGGACCGTCTCGTGTAGCGGTCGGCAAGTGAAGCAAAGCAACGCAATGCACCATCTGCCACCTGAGTTCGATCAAAGTGAAACAAGCTCAGAACAAAATCAGAATAAGCCCTGACTATAAAGAACATACATTTTGTTGGGGGGGGGGGGGTGGTGTGTTCAACATCCATATAATCTTAAAATCATCAAGCATTCAATTTTTTTGAAATTACAAACTATCAGGTGATTTATTTTTTATCACTACCATACTAATATTTTTCTATAATTCACAAATCTATTTCAAGAAACAGCTCCTATCAAAATCCAGAACATTCATCCAAAGAATTGCACAACTATAAAATTATGATTCGTAACTTCAAAAAACTTCCACAACAACAATAAATAATCAAAATAGGACCTGCACACAACAGAGGCTTCATATTTCACAATACAACTGCACACAAAAAATGAGTCTGTCATCATATCACTTGTCATCTGTGACTGATTCTAATCAAACTATTACATCAGGGAGAAAGTATTTAGATATGTACAGATAACAAAAAAGAAAAGAAAAACAAAACCAAAAAACAACTTACGAAGGAATCATCATGGTCGAGCAATGTGGAGAGAGATTCTATGCAAGTTTCTAAAGCAGCATCCTGTGGCTCCATCTTGCCACAAAGTCTGGACACAACTGTCATGGATGAGTGCAGGGTATCCTTGTGTACCTGGACAAAGACATTTTTTGGTCAATACGGCCAAAACCTTTCCCTATACAAGTTTCTTAATAAGAGATAGTTTGTCTTAACCTGTAACTCATATTTAATTGAACATCAGAAAAAAAAAACTGCATCACACAAGACTTAGAAATGCAAAATACTTTTGGCTATATTTTTAAACACCTTAGCAGGACTGTGCCCACCATTTCAGAACTTCACGGTGACTGTAAAGATGGTTCCAGTAGGGAACGGGATAGAGGGTGCCCACGCCCCTCATGACTCATCGGAAAAGAGGAAGATAGGACTAACGATAACATTACTAAAATGCAATCCCACATCATCACTCATCACCACCATTTTATCTAAAATCATCAGCGCTCTTAGATCAACGACTTACATCTATAATCCTGGAATCTCTATCTGCTATTACAGTTACTTGTTATACTAAGTATGCACGTTATACACTATTGGACACTATCATACGCACTTTTTTCAAACAAATCAGATGGCGTTTATCTCATATAAATGGGCACGGGATTTTTAAAAAAGAGAGAAAAAAATTATAATTTTTAAAAAGGCTATATTTTTAAAAGAAGATTAAATATAACTTGCCTTTGAAAAATAGTAGCATTTATACAGCCCATATCCACGCTGTACAGCTTGTTCTATGCACTTACGACTATTATTACCCCTGCAGACCTACGACTATTATTACCCCAGCAGACCCTACAACACTCAGAAACATTCTCTGCTTCCCAGGAAGCATACATTGCCAGCTGCCGATTAAGCACCCCAACACTAACATACTGACAAGATCTTTCTGCTGTCTATAGCCGGATACCCAATCCCACCTGAGTGAAGTGAGGAAAAACTCATGCAAACTGCCTTTCTCAAGGAGACGCCAGGCCCCGGACGGGATTCAAAGTCAGAACCTCATAGTTCAGTCTGAGAGCCTAACCACTAGACCACAGACACCACAACTCTGGCTTCTAATTTAAAATTTATCCCATCTGTTATCATGAAAACCATCTTAAAGAATCATATTCACTTTAGCCTGTCCCAAAGAAGTACAACCACTGTAAACATTTATTACCTGTGAGCCATGTTCTCGTATGAAGGTGAGAACACAGTTGAGACCTCCAGCTTCAAAAACAGCTCCAGATTCCCTTGTGCAAATCAGCTCAAGAACCTGTTTCCATGTATAAAAAAAATTGTAGCTCGAGATGAGCTTGCAGCACCACAGCAACAATGTGACTAATCATTCAAATCAAAATTATTGCATCTTTATCCTATTACTACTTTAAACTCACTGAAGACCACTGTTTTTCAAAAACAATAAATATTACCCCATAAAAAACTATCAAAGCAATTCCTTTTTTTAAAGTTCATGATGCAAAATATTTCATAAAGGAGGCGAGAGGCTAGTTTAACTACAGCATATATATGCCCAATTACCCCTGCAAAAAGGAATTTTGGCAAAGAAACTGAGGAGCTTAGAAAAGACAGGCTCATTCCCCAAATGAACAAATTACCTTTATGCACTGTTCAGCAAGATCTTTGCTTGTGCGAGAAGACATCTCTGCAACAACCAGACGGTTGCACAGGGCCTTTATGGCACCCTCAACAGCCACAATTCTCCTGGTGCACTCAGCCGAGACATCCAGGTAGTAGGTTATAGCACGAGCTGTCACTTCTAGGACATTATCTGGAGCACATTCATCGAGGAAAATTCGGCACAAAGCAGGCAGAAACGTCCGAGGAGGACAACTGGGAAGGATGAAAAGAAGAGAAAACATAATTAGTCTTAAGCATAACAATATAAAAAACTTTTTAGCTGAAAAAACAACAAAAAGAAACGATCACACCCCCTCCATCTACTGGAAAATGACATATCTTGTGCTTTTTATAAATGTTTTCCAGTAAATTTCACATGGGAATGTGTTTTTATCTATATATATAAAAGCGGACTTGGGAGGCTTTGTGCACAAACTCCTCCCTTATTATCTAACCGACATCTTTGAAACTTTGCAGGCATCCACAGCATCCATGAGGCTAGGACCTAACTTTAAAGAATCCACACAAACTGCTTTCCCCGATTTTTCCAAAATGCTTTGTTTCGTCCACACAGAATTTTGGGAAAGTCCAAGACGCCATTGTAAACAAGTGAGGTTTCCGTTCACTATCCGTGCGCACTGTTTCCACACCTTTGAAATTTTGGAGTGTACGTAAAACCACGAAAGCGGAATAGAGAATCAATCTATACATCTATTATATATTTGGCAACTTGGAAACATGTGTGTCACTTTTCTCTCAAGATTTATTGCTCCATTCCAGTAGAGTGTAAATGTAGTAGGCCAATGACTTTCAGTTGATGTTAATGCACCGATCATTCCTTTCATCGAAAGGGGGCCAGCTAGTATGACATAACAGAGGTTAAGCCAAAAAATAAACATCTGACAAGAATGTCCAAATTGGCGGGAAAATGTGTTTCTCCGATTTCATTATTTTGACGAGCGCCTGATTTCACCTCGTTGCCACACATATGATTAAAGGTTTTATTAAACTACAAGTACACAACATAGCCTGGAAAGCTACTAGAATCTCTTCCCACCCTCCCCCTTGGTGAATTTTGAGTGGAAGTTTAGAGAGAGCCTACAGAATTCCAAAGCACACCCTGTTGTAATGCCGCAGCCACATGACGGGATCCCATCAGCTCCTGGTACTGGGGGCAGGATCTTGGTTTGCTCTGCTACTCAGCATTGCACAGTATACTTAAGTAGAGGAGGATACTCACTTTTAAAAACCAGGATTTTGATTGGGTTTTAGATTTGGGAACTCCTACTGAATTTGGTACTGACACTGAGATTTACTGCTACAGTCATTTCCAATAAATCTGTCCACCACTACTGCATTCCCAGATAATTTTCCAGAGCTGCAAGTACAAGGAATACAGGGAAAAAAGTTATTGAAAGCTGGAAAAAAAACCCACCTATTCAACCTATCAGTCCAATAGTGCACGTCAAGAGTCTAGATTTGATGATGATAGAATTTATTTCCTTTATAGCTTCTTATTCTTTTAAAATTTGGCTATCCATGTGCTTATAATTGCCCAAAACTGAGCATAAATAGAGAAAACCAAATATAATTACCCCAATTCTAAGTGAGAAAAACCCAGCAAAGTCAATGTGCAGAGCTCCCAAAAATATTAATATATGTTGAACTTTTTAAAAAAAAGAAAGAAAGCACTAATCAAAATATAGACAATTAATGACCAGCAGAGATGGAAAACTATCAACAGGCTTACCATTATATGGAGAGACAGATGACACACATTGACCCTAAGACAAATCTGGGCACAGTACTGAGTACAGAGTGCCACAGAATTCTGAAACCTGAGTAGCTATCAGTTAAGTTGGCGATAGTAGGGTGGCCCAAATTGTAGTCCATTATGCACACACATGACCCTTGAAACAAGATGCTTAAGACTTCTATTTTCATACAGTCGAACCTGCCCTGACGGCCACCTCTATAATAAGACGGCCACTTTCCATTTCCCCCCTTGCGTTTTCTCTATGTGTACAACGGATACCTGTCCAAAGCGGCCGCAGCCACCATATTTTAACACACAACCCCTATCATACTAAGCGATAGCACCTGTCTTAGACGGCCACCTTAGTGACTCCGTTACGTTTTGTCATAAATTGTGCATTGGCCCCTGGCGTTGTGGGCGAGCCGTCATAATCCAATCACTTGTCGTTGTTGTCAGGTAGTCCCTCCAACCGATCATGTCGCATAGGCCATTCCCACTGTTGACCAATAGGTATTTTCAGCTGCTGGTGAGGTAAGCGTGTGATCCCTCATAACCCATAAGCCCCGCCCAGAACTCATACACAAATCTTAAGTGAGATAAGTGGTCACTGTTTACCCAGTCTGTAACAAAGTAACAATGGATGTCAACATGAAGTTGCGACAGAAGAGTCGCTCGTTCTCCGAGTGGTGGCGACCCACGTGTTTGTTTTAACATGGCACTCGGTCTTCCTCGTTTGATACATTGTGATTTATTGTTACCCTTGCACAAAATCAGCAACAAAATAAAAATAACAAACAAAATACAAACTAACAACAACATCAACAATGCGGCTACTTAAGATTGGGACTTCAGATGGGAATGGTTTCTTTTCTTCATCTTGATCAGTCTTGCCTAAGATGGCCACCTGTCTTATACGGCCACTTTTCTCCTTGACAATGGGTGGCTGTCTTACACAGGTTTGACTATCATATAAAAGCGAGCACATGATATTTGCCACTTTCATTCCTTCATTTTGTTCATTTAAATGCAGTCTGCCAGGAAACATGGTCACAGAACCTGTGCTTTCTTCGTTGAGAAAAAAGATGAATTCAATCTACACTTTTTGATTTCAACAATACAACTTTCCATCTCTTCAGCAATTCAACAGTTATCATGCATGTCTGCTTCTCTGACTTACTATGGGTGACAACCTCTTTTACAACATATATATACAGGTTGTTTTTTTTCTTTTCTAAATTCTTATTAGGGTAGGACTGTTTAGAAGGGAAGAATTCCACACCGAGCGACCATTATAATGAAATAGATAGAACAGAGGGTTAGGGTTAGAGGTCAGGGTTGAGGCTAGAGTTAGGGCGGTAGGGTTTGGGCTTGGGTTAGGGGTATGGTCAGGGTTAGGAGTATGGTCAGTGTTAGGAGTATGGTCAGGGTTAGGGTTTGGTTTTCTTTATTGTGTTTGTTGGGGTGGTCGCTCGTAACAGAAGTCCTTCCGTTTTGAAAAAGTAACAAAAAATATATGAGGAGTTCTCAAGCATGCATCAGACACCTCCCATTCTGTTCCCTTACACATCACTTTTTGTTTGTCTCAGAGCTTCTCCTCCTGACACTTTTTCATTATCTAATAAAATTGACACCCACCACCCCCTTTCTCTCTCAAGTTCCTCTCGTCATCCAGCCCTTTTAATTATAATTACAAGCATTTTCTCCTTCTCCCTGATTTTCTTTCCCACACTACAATCTTTCCACTTCAGCTACAACAGTATACAAAATGTTTTATTAGATTAAATTAACTGACTGACTTTATGAAATATAAGATTTTAAAAGTCATTATAATTTTTTTAAGTAAGACAAGTTACACTGCATAGAAAATACTAGGCCAGTCACAACACCTACACATATGACATTGAAATGCAAACATAGTTTATCATAGATGATAGGCTGCCAACAGCTTGCTTTCTGAAAACAATTGTCACTATTCCCGGGCATAAATTCATTTTATTTTTCAACCCTGCCTCAGCGTGTGAAATCAAGTGACTGTGACTCAGTATTACTACTATTAGCCTTGCTATTTTGGCAAAGCAGAATTTGTTTGAACTTCGTTTCCCAAAACCTCTTTAAAAGTACTCTTAGAGATTTAGCCATGACATGTACTTGATTCTAATTTAACTAGAGCCGGGTCGGCTTATCCGGCCACCCCATTCGAACTCCTTGTTTGGTACACAGTGGCTTCCGTGGGCATGTCTCCATACCTCCCGTATAAGAAAATATTTTGTTTTATTGCATTTGCAATCGTTTTTAAGTTCTTCCAGTGACCTTTCCGCCTTGGCTTCATTTTGGGGTCAATTTTGTTCTTCAGTAAGAGAAAACGTAATCCATTCCATCTGGTTGGCTGAGCTTCTCTGCTTCATCCAATCAAAGTTAAGGTCTGTTTTTAGCTATAACAGACTTCATACATGTGTCTATTTTCGTTTTCCCTTAACTTACAGCTATTCTACAGTTGATTATAACTGGTGGAGGGGAGGCCGAATCTGCCGAAAAAAATCTGATGTTTCGACGGATCCGGCATAGAACAAAAATATCAAACTCATATCAATATCATATGCAAAAAATTAATTAAATTACGGTGCTCCTAGCCTGTTATAAGTTGGCATGCTTCAGGGCCTACTAATCTGTTCTTTTATTCATCATTTACATTAAGTAGCTTTTTTGGGTTGCTCTTTGGAACCATTCTTTTTACATTTAATTCAGCTGTCAGCCTAAAAACTTTTTTGGGGTTGCTCTTTGGAACTGTTCTTTTTACATTTAATTCAGCTGTTAGTGTTTCTATTTGCAAATAAATGTTTATTATAAGTTTAAAAGTAATTGGTTAGTTACCATTCTGTTACTGTGGTGATGAGATTTTACCACATTTGTCAAAACTGGCCGGACCTGCCGATGGGGGACCCGTGACCAGCTGGCACCGTCTCAGACAGCTGGGTGGCCCGTCAACACATGAAGGGATTATTGAGTCGAAATACCTCGTAACAAAACCTGATCCAACTTTTTGATTAGATATAATGTTGACCCGGATGTTAGAGAACACAAACATAGCAGGAGGCGAAGCAAAATCAAAAGGAATAGGCGGACAAGTCTATAAGCTTAGGGGGCCGTTCTAGATCTAATTTTTATGCTAATGATGAAATAAAAACAAAGGAAGTAGCTATCCTCACCCGGGGTGAGAATAAAAATACGATCGACCTCTCACCCCCGGTGAGACTTGCCACCGTTGGCTATTCTCACCCGGTGTGAAACAAGACCTGTTTTTCCTAATTTCGGAATACTTTCTATCAGTGTGGATGATCAAATGGATAAAAGCAAAGAAAAAATTATGTTATAGCACAAAAGTAAGCTAATTTGATCGTCTACAAAGATGCTTTGGCTATTTCACTTTTCGAATCGAGCCGAACTACGCGGGTCGCCATTTTGTTTTGCCCGGAAGTTCTCGCAAGATCCACTCCTCCCTTCTTCTCTCTCTCTTTCTGAATACTGTCTATCACTGTGGACGATAAAATTGACCAAAACAAAGTTTAAAAATTATGTTAAAACACAAAAGTAAATTAATTTGGCTGTCTACAAAAATGCTACGGCTATTTAACTTTTTGAATCGAGCCGAACTACGCGGGTCGCCATTTTGTTTTGCCCGGAAGTTCTCACGTTACTCCTCTCTTTCTCTCTTTCTCTCCACTGCGCACAGACAAAATTGTACACTTTTAGACTAACAGTAGTAATGGAACGTTTGTTCACGGCACAGAATTCTACAATTTTTCTGTTATCACAGTGTAGAATTCTGTGGTTCAGGGTTAACGCAAAATTGGTTGGCCTAGATCTAGGCTATAACGGTGAACGCACACCGGGTGAGAATAGCCAAAAGACTCGCCTGCGCTATTTTCACCCGGGGCAAGAATAGAGGTGGCCAAAAAACACACAAAAGAGTACAATTCTTGACCCATCCCTGAGTTTGAATAAAAAAAACTTTCAAGTATACTGTAAACTGATTAACTGTAAGTAGATCTAGATATCTAGATCTAGATTTAGTGTAAGTTAACAGGAAGTATATTCTCAAAATGGGACAGTTCATCATCAAATCAAGATGAGTTGAAAAGCGAATGAGCCAACCAAAATTCTTCTAGTTCGGGAGTCTAAAAGATTCTAGGCAATTTACTAAAAATAAAATGAATTTAAATTACGCAGTGTGGCTATTTTTACGGCAGGCCGTAAAGATAGCCTCCCGCGCTATTTTTACAGCGAGCCGTAAAGATAGCCTCCCGGGCTATTTTTACGGCGGTCACAAACTGATGACGTAGAACACGTTTTTCAGTCTTATAAATTCCGTCTTGGCTTGTAGGCCTAGTAGGCTACTACCTTATTTGTTATTTTATACATGTAATACCTTTTACTAAATGACTAAACTATTGTAACATACTTTGAGCTGGTTAAAACCGAGAGTAAGGCACTATAATTAAATGTCCTCTATTATTAGTATTATCATAATTATAGTCTTTATTCTGGACTTAAACAATTCAATGTTTTTATGTTCTTTACTTGGACCTCTGCTTGGACCTTGTTTTTGTAGGATTCTTTCAAATAATAAAATAGATCGCATTTTTTAAGTTTTTGTGTTTTGTTTTCTGATGTGCTCATATTATTACTGTCCATTTTTACGGGGAACAGCTCACCCCAAGGGTGATTCTTTTTCCGATTCATATTTTAGAGAAAAAAATTATACGGGCATAAGAAATAATGAAGAAAGTAAATTTTGATAAGTCCGAAAATATGAAAGTTGCCATGGAATGGAAACAGCACCAACATGCAAAACAAACAATAATTTTTAAAAAACAAAGGCTTCTTACTCTCTAACAAAATTGCATGAAAATTGGTGGAATGGTAGAGATACAGATACTATGGTTAATCGTACTGAGCAAAATTTTGATATTTGAATATAAAAAAAAATATATATGTGTGTTCCTGTACCCTGAAATTGCATCACAATAATTAATAAATTAATCATTGTGAACAAAAATAAAAATATTTTACGCCTCTATAAAAAATCTGCTCAGTGCAAAGGAAGGAGGAACATTTTAAAGGCATTCCCAAGGCGAAAAGAGTTAACTCCAAAATGGCCACTCTTCTTGTGGGTGTGGTACATGTAGTGATGTCGGTGAATGAGATGATGATGCTGGCAGTGGCAGTGATGATGGTAATAATAATGACGAGGAGGTGGTGATGATGGTGATGATAAAGAGAGGGTGAATGATTATTGTGGGGAGAAGAAGGAAGAGGTGGTAGTGGAGGAAGGGAGAAGGAAGATGAAGAAGAGAATAGAATGATGGTGAAGAGGAAGAAATGGAAAACCTATGGGGCAGTTCAAATACAATCTTACACTTTTGGGGACTTTTCTAAAACACAAAACACAAATACCACTTTTCTCACATTTGCCTCCAACCCCCACCCACACCAATTTAATATTAGTACTTTTTCCGACCTTCAACTTCCATTATTATTTCAAAGATACCGGCCTGTACTATACGTGGCTTTTTTTAACCAGCTTTTAAAAAAAAATCATTTCAGTTAATACAATTTAATCAAACCATATGAACTAGAAAGAACGCATATGTGGACGACATTGAGACTCTTGTCAATGCAATAGGTACGTGCCTTAAATAAAAGACATCAAGACATTAAAAGATCAACAAAACAGTTGCAAAGTTACAAAGAAACATTAAGAAATTAGATATCCACTTACAGAATTTTCATCATAATTTCTAAATTATTTGTAACCCCCCCCCCCCTCTTAACCCCCCCCCCCCCCAAAAAAAAAAAGCAACGGGGATCTGCAGTGATCATGCAGATCTGGGTCTTGTTACTGGCATTTATCCACTTTTTCTTTTACCTTTTCTTCCCAGTCATGAGCAAAACGTTCATCTCACAGAAGTGTCATATTTGGTTAACCTCCCCACCCAATCTTACACTTTTCTTACAGAAGCCAAAGACACCCTTTCCTCTCTGAGGTGTAAGTTTATATTTTGAACGGCCCCTATAGGCCTAGATCTAATACACTGAGGCATGTCGCGTACATGAGAGGCGGAGTAGGGTCGCTTTTCGAGGATCGCCGTAAAAATAGCCTGGGACTCACTGGGAGGCTATCTTTACCGCACGCCGTAAAAATAGCATGTGGGAGGCTATCTTTACGGCTCGCCATAAAAATAGCCACTGCGTTTAAATTAACTTAGTTTAGTCTTAACCCTGGAAGCGCGCAGGCCCTATATAAAGGGCCCTATATATAAGGCTGACCTACTTCGACCGGGAAGCGCACAGGCCCTATATAAAGGGCATAGACGCTGACCCTTTTCAATGGAAAATTCCAGTGTTCCTTATATGGAAAATGACGTAGTCAATTACAGGCCAAAGTTATAAATAGTGACCAATGACTTTGCAAGTTCTCTCGACCTCGTAAAGCGTCTCTTGGCCGAGATATCGATCGATAAAGTGACACGGTCCCGCTGAGCGACTACACGCTATGTGTTATCACTTGTTTCGCCGTGCTGATGTATTAATTGTTGAGTTTATCGCGTTCTCGGCTTTGTTTGTATTTATTTGATCGCTGATCATTTTTAAATGGCTCATTCTATCAGCTTAAAGAAAATATATGCTTTTATATGCTTTTTATCATCCGTTGAGCCGTAAATGGTCATTTTTCAGTAGCAGGTATACATTTCGGGTATTTCAGCTGTTTCCCCCCCGCCAAACCCCCATGTTTACAACTGATCGGCCGTGGCGGCGGGGCATTTTTGGCGGGTTACTTCCGGTGAAACGCTGAGCGCTTCTAGGGTTAAGACATGATCTTGATTTGAAATATTCTCATAAAATGAAAGGCCACCTCTATTCTCACCCGGGATGAGAATAGTGCAGGCGAGTCTTTTGGCTATTCTCACCCGGTGCGCGTTCACCGTTATAGCCTAGATCTAGGCCAACAAATTTTGCATCCACCCTAAACCACAGAATTCTACACTGTGATAACAGAAAAATTTTAGAATTCTGTGCCGTGAACAAACGTTCCATTACAACTGTAGCCTACTAAAAGCGTACAATTTTTGTCTGTGGGCAGTGGAGAGAGAGAAAGAGAGAGAGAGGAGTAGCGCGAGAACTTCCGGTCAAAACAAAATGGTGACCCGCGTAGTTCGGCTCGATTCGAAAAGTTAAATAGCCGTAGCATCTTTTTTGTAGACAACCAAATTAATTTACTTTTGTGGTTTAACATCATTTTTTAACTTTGTTTTGGTCAATTTGATCGTCCACACCGATAGACAGTATTCAGAAAGAGACAGAGAGAGAGAGAGGGGGGAGGAGTAGATCTTGCGAGAACTTCCGGGCAAAACAAAATGGCGACCCGCGTAGTTCGGCTCGATTCGAAAAGTGAAATAGCCATAGCATCTTTGAAGACGATCAAATTAGCTTACTTTTGTGCTATAACGTAATTTTTTCTTGGCTTTTATCAATTTGATCATCCACACTGATAGACAGTTTTCCAAAATGAGGAAAAGCAGGTCTTGTTTCGCACCAGGTGAGAATAGCTTACGCTGGCAAGTCTCACCCGGGGTGAGAGGTAGATCGTTTTTCTATTCTCACCCCGGATGAGAATAGCCACTTCCAAAATGAAAACAAAACAACACAAGTTAAATGAACAGTTCAAGTTCAACAAGTAGAATAATAGTAAAGAAGCCACTAGATATCTAGATCTAGATCTAGATCTAGACCTAGATTCTATATTTAAAAATGTTTACCTCTCAAAACATCTGTCAACATTGTCCGACATCAATAGCAGCATACAAAGCTGCTCCAAGGCAATGAGCTGCATGTCTCTCTCTTCTCCTTGTCCCATTTGAAGCCACTCTAAGAGTGTCTCTGGATCAACGTCTGCCATCTTTAGAATTTGTGCCTCGAGTCTTGGGTCAACTCTTGCTAATTGTGGCAAATGAATTTCATCAAAAAAAGATGATTCTGGAAAAATGATTCATCCAAAAGCAATACACTGTGAATAGACCAGGCTAGGCATCCAGCGCACGTACGTTATCCGTTATTGCCGTTTAAAAAAAGTCCAAAAGACAATGCTTCGTCGACTTCAGATGGTCCAACACGAAAGTTCACCAATAACAACAGCCAATAGAGTAAGCCCTACCTCTCGAGTTCAGCACCTGAAAGAGAAGTAGGCTGAACAACAAAGAGAATGTTATTATTCCAGGTTTCGTCTTTTTATCTTTTTACACCAACAGTTGCTCCACAAAATTTTGTCTAACTGTCCATCAGTGGAGTCTGCCGCCTCCCCAACAACTGCGTTATCCTTTGGACTCACATCGTAGTTTGATATAATTCAATGTCAATGTTTTGTGGTCTGATAGGCACTCATTACTACGTTTCTGTTTGTCATTCTTTTCCCAGCTGCTAGGCCTCGTTTTCGGAAAGACGCTCACATCCGGTGCAAAGGGACAGAACAATTGAGCACAATTGAGCCTAGGGGAGACCATTCTGATATTTTTAATTTATCCACTCACTACTCACTACACTACTCACACTCACACAGGCTCACAGATTATGTGCACAAAATTTCCTTACTAGATCTACCTGTGGCTGGGGGGTAGCAAAATAATTATAACAAACAAAATTGAACGATTAAATAGATTAAGATTGTATCTCTGCAATCCTAATCACACTTTCTGGCGGTTCCCAAACCCATGAACACCCTTCGTTTATACTTTTGTTTTAGTATTATATGTTTTACGGCACTTCAATCCAAATAGGTCATACATGTATTATAATAGGTGCCCAATTTTAGAGATGTGATACGAGAGAGTAACAAACAAGCAAACAAACAAAAAGGAGGGAAAGACAAAGACGATAGATGTTTCACTGGAAAGAAAGAGCAAACCACAAAAGAGCACCAGCCAACTACATGTATCAACCAAATGTCTTAGTCACCATGAGCAGGCCTACACGAAACTCAAGTAGTAGTCTTATTATTGCCATTGACAACAATTCCACCGTTCGCTTAGAGTTTGCGGCATTGGTGTATTCACATGCACAACATAATTGGAAGTTCAACGTGTGTGGGATCTGGGAAGAAAGTTCCTGTCTTCAATGGACGAAGACTACATTCAGTTTGGGGGGGGGG
>NW_004797291.1:858846-885308 GCF_000002075.1 Aplysia californica | reverse complement strand
CTCCCCCCCCTCTCTCTCCCTCTCTCCATCTCCCTTTCCCTCCCCCCTCTCTCTCCCTCTCCCTCTATCTTACACTGTTCTGTTGTCATCAAGGAAAACGACGAATGGTCCCGTGAAGGAAGAACAGGCAAATTTTTCAAGAGAGGCAAAAAACGTTTTCACTTTTTAACTCTTTTGTTTTTATCTCAAATGCTTTACAGTTTCTAGCCCTAAGCTATCATTCAGCAGAGATCTGGTTAAGACATTCTTAACCTGTTTTAAAAATCTGCATTGTTCCCGTCGATTAAAAAAAAAAAATTATAAACAAAGTTGCGCGTTGGTACCGGTGCATTGTTTGTAGGCCTATTTGATTATTCGTCGTTCTCCCTTACGCTACACCGTGCGGCCGCAGATGAGGCTCGCGATGAACGCAAAAACGACGAATGGTACCGTGCAGTTGAGTTGAAATTCCGTGTTCAACATGCAGGCATTTGAAATCTTAATTATTTTGGTCCCCATGAAGCACGTAGACCGTATGAATAATCATCGCAATCAAAGGCTGGGCCCAAACGCGAAAACTAGACAAAAGCTGTACGGCACCTTTTCGCAAGGCCTCCGACCAAGGCAAGCTTAAAATTATGATCTCCTACGACAAAAGAGACTTGACTCTGAATCCGACTCACCTTGTACCAAGCCTTCAACAAAGGAACCAAAAGCTTATATAGATCTAATAGATCTCAGCAGTTACCGTAAAGAGCTGCGTTTTGGGGGAAAGGGGGGGGGCAACACCTGAAGGCTATCTCGCTTATTAGGGGACCAAATTTTACCAAATTTGGCACATATAACAAGCGTAGTAAGGAGTTCTAAAATCCGAAATCAAATTTGAGAAAAAAAGGTTTCGTTTCCATGGATACGGCGGCCATATTGGATTTTGTTGACTTGTATTACGCAAAGAATACCGCACTTATTTTTCATGGAAATTGATTGTTTTTTTGCTTGCATGTTAGCAAACATGTTAGATCTAAAAATGTATCTGTTTTTTTTTTCCTAAACGAATCAGAACATTTTAATGAATTTTTTTCCTGAGGTAGTAGGCCTATTTAAGTTTGCGAAAAATCCGTAAAAATCCACTCCGGACACACAAAAATTTTATTTTTTTTAATATATATATATATATATATATATATATATATATATATATATATATATATATATATATATATATATCCTTCTCTTCATTCTGTGAAAATTTCATGAAGATTGGAAGAAAAATGGTGGAGCTATTTTTAAAAAAGTACAGTTAAACCTGTGTAAGACGGAATCGAAAGGGAGCCAGAAAAAAATCCCGTCGCAGACAGGGGAATTCAGAGGGAGATGGAGGTTGAGGGGGGGGGGGGGGGTCAAAGGCCCAGCCGGTGGGATCAAGGATCGCTTGTCTGATCGGCAAGCAGTGGTCAAAACTTCACACCTCTCAATTGCTATCCTGTCTGATAATGACAGGCGTCAGTTTTACTTATCCACTTACCACCCGTGCTTGCCTTTCATAGGACCACTGTTTGACCTCTCCTTTGGTTCCACCCTTAGCCCCACCCACCAATGCCACCCCTCACTGCCATCATGTAACAACGATTCAAGGAACTCTTTTCTCGGCTGGCCGTATGATCAGGGCGGCACAGGCATTGGTCAATCTAATTAATTTCCCACCTCTGGCTTCTGGCTACTCAGGAAAGTTTCCGTAGTGGCTCGCTACTCGAGCACTCTCACGGGAAGTCGTGAGATTTCACACCCACACTACACTGACCATCTGCATCGCTCAAGGCTCACATGGGGTAACATCAAGGACTTTAGAACTAATCTCCTTGGGTAACATCTACCCCCAAATTGCACATACTCCTCTTCCTCGCCCAGCGGCATAGCCATAGTGTTAAGTTTAGAGCCGGCGGAACCAAACTTGCGAGTTTTGTTTCAAATCAAGATTGAGCGGGCAAAGCATTTTCCGTCTTTGACAGGTGAAACTCTCGGAAGGGAGGGGATTTTTCTTTCTGTTTCCGCGTTGGGCAGGTTTCCGTTTTATACAGGTAATTAAAGAGGAATCAAGGGGGGAGCGGACTGTATAGAGAAAAATCGCGTTTTGAGAAAACGGCTGATAAAGAAAAATAAAATATTGACTTTATGAGGAAATATTGGTGACAAACATGCCCGGTATGGGGAAAAATAAGGCTTTTAGGGGTTCTTATGCCACGGAATAGTTGTAGGAGAAGCTGAGGAAGCTAATAATGCCTACAACTCAAATTCCATAATTTGGAGCCGAATCGGGACTTTGGGGATGTAGCCCCCCCCCTCCCAGGATGTGAAATCCTTCTCCGAGTACCCATGCTGAACTGAATTTATAGCGTTTGAACTTCAATTTCTCGCCCGAGAAGACATCAGTACTATTGTATTGTTCAATTTAAAGTCTTATGTTCTTTAAAAACAACTTTCATCAACATTGATTATAAGTTATCAGGAAAAGATTTGAAGATGACAGGAAGGAACCGAGACTGGAGTCGATGAAATTTTAGTTTTAGTGAGAGTTTTGTGGACTTGCAACACAATAAGGTCATAAGCTTTTAATAAGCGCCGAAGATAAGAAGTGTGTAACAAGTAAATAACAAACACAAAACAGGAGGAGAGATAAGGACGATATAATGTAGGCACAGTAGGCCTATATTTAATAAGAAAGAAGGAGCAAACCACACCAGAGCACCCGCCAACCACCCACATCGATGAAATGATGAACACAGATGAAATGAAGTGTTGTTTACTTAAATGTTCTCAATGCCCCTCCCCCCCCCCCCCCCCCCCCGAGGGCGGGGACCAACACAAGAGAGATTAAAAAATTTTTTAACCACCACACCCCCCCTATTTTTTTTATTTTATTTTTGGGGGCGGGGCCCACCCCGCGAGCAGACGAGAAAGAGCTGGTAAGGCCGTGAAAAGAAGATAAAAAAATAAAACGGAAAAAACACACAAAAAAAAAACCATATATAATTTTAGATATAGTAGTGGCTATTTTGACGGCACGCCCCCCCCCCACAAGAAAGATTATAGTATTACCACATAGAAAAAGGCAAAGAAAAAAAACAAAAATAAGTTACATGCATTGTTATGAACAAACAGGCGACTCAAATCAGGTTAGGGGAAAAAAAACAACCAATATATTATAACACATATCATGTAAACATACGGACAAATTGCAACAAATAAAGATTCAATTTTTTTCAAACTGTCCCCTCTACTTTACTTTTATATTATGACTACAAATTACCATCACTATCTAATGACCCTCGAAGTCGTGAGGTCAAGACCCAACGAAAACAGTTAAGATCCATAATAATTCAAATCTTTCATAAAGTTAAAAAAAGATTTCAATATTAATTAAGACTGCGCAGTCCTGCACATTGAATAGATAGCCTACTTGTTTTTTTGACATATGTGAATATCATTTTCTTTACAAGTGGTTAGTATTCTTCCTTATCATCCACACGAGATGCGTTTTAAAAAAACATCCCTTCAAAACATTATAATACCTGGATTAATAACATCTAAGTGCTTTTATTAGGGTCTACTCTTCCCCTACTGCCAAACTTGTTCAAATTGTCAACTAAAAGAATACAACAAAAAGTATCTCCCTCATCCCTTTATATTTATAATGGAAAAGACAAAAGTTCACAACTGCTATTCAAAACACTTGAATATATGTAAATGAAAACATTTACATATTTAACCCTATCCATACGCTCTGGGGTCATTCTGTACCCCCGGGGTTGTATTCTTCACATTTTAGAATATTTGTAGTACGCAGATCTCTTTGAAACTTTCAATATTTCTCAAAAAATCATCTTGATAGAATGCTAAGCAAAGCGCACGGCTCGGATTAACGAGTAAATTTCCTCTTTAGAAAGTGGTGGCACAGAGTTCTCCACGTCATATGGATACGATAGTTAAACACGACGTACAGATAGGGTTAACATCTTTGTCATTTCTACCTTCTCAAATGGACTGAATTATTGAAAAAAGACAGCAGTTATAAATCTGCAAAAGAATATTTTGATTCTGAAAACTTGAATCCCAAGAAAACACTTCATATGAATTATAACCAAGACAAATACATAAAGCCAAGGGATTAAATGTAAGTACTTTGCCCAGTGAATGACACCCAATTTGACTAAAATCACAAATACAGAATTGACATATATATATGTATGCCTAATATCTCTATGCAAACCCATTTATGATCAATGCTCATAGCATATATGCACACAAGCAGTTAATGTGCAGATAAAATATTGTTGTCAAGAAAAAAACAACAACAGGAAAGGTAAGAACATAAAATGAAAATTAACCTTTCTCTTTTTAAAATTTCTTTTACTGGCTGGATTATCTGTGCACTGACCTTCAGTTCATACCGGATGCAAAGTCATGTTTTTTATGATGACAAAATTATATTCACCAGTATCCTCCCTTGGAACAAGAATTTTCATTTCATAGCAAAGCTGATATGAGAAAGTTTTTGAAACTTTGTGGAATACTATGAGAAGCACGAAGCCTCATCAAATTTAACCATTTCAATGTCTCTGTCAACCTCATTCCTTCCTCCCACCCCAAAATAAATAACACCCCCCTATAAATTCCCAGCACAAACTAAGCTGAGCTCTTTCCAACATTCTTAAATCAACCTGCACATAAAAGACACGAGAAAAACAAAGATCTCACCCAAAACGTTGACCACAAAATGTTTTCATCGTTACAACAAACTTTTCAGTGTATAAATTTACCTGATAGGAATCTAACCAAGTACACACTATGTAAATCTCAATAACACAGTCCTTGAAAATATTTAAATAAATGCAGTCTTTGAAAATATATTGAACAATACACAATGTTACTGGTACGCAGACCCAAAAGACTTTAAAAAGCAAATAATGTTCACAACCTTGTCAGTCACAGCAAATGAAATGATGAAAAAAAAGATAAATTTCGTCTTTATATCACGAAAGAAGCTCTGAAAGAACAAAGGAGACCAAGTCCAGGTCAACGCACCTGTGTAATTAGGTGAGCGCAAAAACAACACAATGTTAACAAATTTTACAGATAAATTATTATTATTAAATATCACTACAAACTTAAATACCCAGAACATAAGATGAGGCAACAGAGGAAAGAGAAAAAAGTTCAGATCACTAAACAAATCTATCAAACCTTGCAAAAAATGTTCAAAGAATTATTAGCATTGTATTCCGAGTCCCAATTGGGGGGAAAAAGACAAAATTAATAATAAATTGAGATGAGACGAGATATAGCCTATATCTTAAAGATGTTCATGCGTAGGACAATTGTAGCGCAATTTTTACAACAAATTAGAAGAACTTATCCCTGGAGATATCTTTGACAAGAAACATTTGTTTTTCCACACAAAAAAAGTAAAAGTATGAGGACTGAGAATGACTCAATCCGGAAAAAGAGAAGTGATGGAGTTTCGTTACCATTGATGTAAAATTTAAAACTTTCTGGTCAATGACAAATAGTTTTCTGTTTACTGCATATTATATTTCGATTTAGATTACTATCTAAAAAAAAAACCCCAACAAAACCAGTATATAGACCTATGCTGAGAGAAGGAATACACACAGAATAAATTGTTCTTAAAAATGGCAAAAACCAGGTTTGCTTCAAAAACATCTACGTCCAGAGAAATTGCTTTACACAAAAACCCCATCCACGAATGAAATACATATACCAAATATTAAAATTAAATGGAATGTTACCATGTTTGCTGTTTCCAAGAAGCTTCGACATCAAGCCATACAAAATCAGTGTTTACAGTCGTTATTGTTACTCCTACTTATATATATTATAAATAAAAGAGGATGTATACATCATGAAATTTTCCACAGCCAAATACAATAACATATTGCTGAGGGCTCTTGCAGAGGAAAAAAGGTTAGCACTATTGGGTCATATTTCATCTCACATACATAAAAAAACAAACAAAATTCTATTGAAAGTGGTTTTCTTACTCCTCCATTGACACAATTCAGGTTATTTAGGAGGCGGGCTTTGATCCTGCCCATCAGGGCCAACCTGAGCTGAGAGGGATACAACAGAGAGAAGACAGACCAAGATAAACAAGGAAAATTCTCCCCATACAGGAATTGAACATGGGTCACTCTGCATTCAATGACAAAGCCCCGAACCACTACACCACAGATACCAGTACATCTTACCTCATCAAAAATACAAGTACAGGTAATGCAGTTTTGCTGATCAAGACCAAGGAAAAGAAAATGAGACTAAAAGGTTTAATAATAGAAATGGGAGCTGGAGAGATTCAAAACAAAAAAAGACAAAAAAAACCCAACAAAATAAGTCACACCTTAGACTTGAAAAGAAACGCAATCAATATGATGGTCATAATGCTTATTATTTTTACAATAACTCAAATTATTAGAACCAGAAGGACACAAAAAGAGTAATATAGTGTAGTAAAGAACTAAGAGAATGCAAAATGAGAGAGGGACGGATGTACCACAATGCCAAAAAAATCTTACAAAAAGTCTTATGTGGGGGTGCCCATTGGGGGGTCACATCGGGTCAATTTGCTAGCCAGATTGAGGACGCAAAGCTGCTACCGTGGCACAAGCCCAACACGCCTGACTCATCTCCTGACAAACTAACGCTTTTGTTTTTAGACGACAAGTCGGGTGATCAACCCAACCCGACCCGATCCCATCCATAATGGGCACCCGGTACTACCTGTAGCACTTGACTCTCCCACATGAGTCTTCTCTGAATGTCCTTCTCTGCTTACAATATACTTTCCTATCCAACTCAATATTGCTTACAATATACTTTCCTATCCAACTCAATATTGTTGAAACATCTCAACTTAGCTCCCATGGCGCAATCATGAATAACATAGTCAGCTCCTAAAATTCAGTCCAGTTCTCTTATATAAATAAAAGCTATATATTCAAAACATCTGTCTCGAAATCATTAATTCTCTGACCATTTGATATGTGCTCATGACGATGAAGTAAAGCCCATTTCACAACACTGCTCATGCAAAGCTGTAACACTGAAAAACTACAAATTAAAACAGCAGATGAATAGTAAACTTTCATCAATCAATACAAGTAGTGACTAATGACCAGTGACTGCAGTTGATAATTTGAAGATAAAAATGAGAATGAAGGAACTATGTCTTTATAATTAGAGTGACTTACCTCCACTAAACTAACCACATAAAAAAATTAGACCTGTAAAATGCAAGAGACATTAATAACTTATGACTGATTTCATTGACACTCAGTTTTTCCCACATTTTTTGTGTGGAACGGTACCACATTTTACATCAGACAATCTAGTACGTTAACTATATTTTACTTGTATCAAGTCAAGGACTTTATAAATGCAATATGTTGTTTCACTGATAAAAATTTCTTTTAATTATCCATGCTTCATTGGGATAATGGTGCAAAACAGAAACTGGAACAACTGACTTATTTACTCTGCATTATACAAGTTTCATCTCAGCTTAATACTGGAAGAAAATACAATTTGCACTACTACTTCTACCTCATAATCGTATAACAGCATTAACAACAGCATATCCATCTCATCATCTAAGCAGAACAGGTATTTCTGTTCATCAAGCCCATACGCACGATACTACACTTTCAACTCAAATGAATACAATCACCTGAAGGAAATGAACTCACAACAGAAAAAATCTTTGCTTGCAATCATTATATTCAAAGACATAAACAAGGATGTGAGATGAGAATATGTTCTATGCCACATATTACTACAGAAAATAAACTTAATTTAACATCAGGCAAAAAGCACTTTATGAAAAATACACCCAGTTGTGCAGTCCAGATAAGCTATAAGAGCATTTGTTTCAAAACCGACACTGTAGGCTATAGCATAGTAAAACATGAAAGGAACTCATAATGTCTTAAGCAGAGATAAAAGTTTTCCTATAAAAGCCATGCACAAGACTTAAAATTCCTCCAGAAACTAAATTCAGATGTAGATACATGCATACGTATGAACCACTGTGAGATGTAGCCAACCATGAGTATAATATTCTTGTGTAATATTCAGCAATTAGTATCAAGACACTGAAAACAATCAGGAAACTGCACAACTTCTCAGGAGAGTGACTATGGTTGAATAATATATTTCTCATAATAACAAAATCTTTCACTGCTACATGTGAGCAAAATCATGGACAGGGTTGCGGGAAAGGGGCAAAGACATAATGATTCGCAGTAGCCACTGCAACAAACTGCCATTCTTGACTATTGTCTATGACTTTGCAGGCCACATAAGCGTCTTAATGCATGGTTAAAACATTACATCAAAAGTGGTGCTTACTTCTGAAAAAAGCCCATCTCTTTTTCTGTTTAGAGTGTCACAATTTTCTGAACATGGGAAAAATCTACAAATACCCTAAAGGATGAAACTTGCATTTCTTCCTATTCATTGAGTGGTTTGTATTTTATTCCACAATTAAGCTAATTTTTCTTTGTATCTCTGCATGTATGTCTATCACAGTCAAACATGCGATTAGACATTTATGAAACCACATGTGCTTGAATCAAAGCAAGGACAGTATAAAATGTTTTGAAAATGTTAAATCAGCCCAAGCGATATATGGGTGGCTCCATACCTTCACAGTCTATAATAAATGCTATGCTCTGGTTAACAGCAACAAATTGCCATTTTTTGGCACTGACAGCTCAAGGGAGATATGCACGGCAAAAAACCCCACGATGACCCAATCTACAAAGACATCAATATACACATCACATATAATAATAATACATAATGTTAACTTTATAATTGTTATATCGAGAAATAAATGCATCCAAAGTCATATTATATCCAATAGAAAACATTTCTGAAGGAGACTTTAACATTTCCCATGTTTACTTATGAAACCATGAATCAATATATATGGTTTGCTAAAAGTTCAACACCTTTTTAGACTTTTACATTTTTAGAAGCACACCTTCTGATTTAACATCCATCTTCAAAACAACCTATCCTGGAGGTAAAAATCAAGAAAATTTCTCAACACCAAAGCGAGTAAGTTCAAGAATGTCCCTTTCAGGATTCTAACTAAGGACACCTGCAGAAAAACCAGCTGATCTTGTAGCATACTTGTAGACTTCAAAGACATAAAAGTGCAATACAGTCAGTTTCTGTACATTACATACCGAAAAATGAACAGCTTCAAGAAACAGTCCTGCAATACAAAGAACTATCTCTAAGATTGTACTCACAGCAGTGACATGAGATGAAAGAGAACACTAATCTATGAACATCCCATAAGGAATATTTAATCCGAAACACAACCAGCAAAATAGATTACCGACACAAATAATGCTTTTGGGAAGGAAAAACACAGAAAAAAGTATTATTTCAGACGAACAACATTTTAAAGGATGGCAAGTCCTCTAGCTTACCTGCTAAGGATTAAAGTCCCTACCAACTATTATAACAACCAAAGATTTTATTCCTTTAACTTAATCCCTCCAAAGATATTAATTCAATGTTTTATTTTATAAAATTTCCAAAACTTTTCTCACAAACTCCTTTTTTCTCTAATTCTGTTTTCCTAATTCATTTTTCAAAAATTGCAAAAATCAGTTTAAACATTATTATATAAAGCAATTCAAAGACCTAATATGTTAGTACTTCGGGTAATATTAATCTCTAAAATATGCAATAATACCCCGTGTATACTATCTAACAAAGCATTCTTCTCACAAAAATTAGTTACAGACACTAATTTTCAGACTTCAATGACAACTCAAAACATCTTATCAAAGAACAAAGGTGCGGTTAGGTCATATTACATCACTGGTTGACTCAGTTTTGAAAGATGTATCATGCAAAAGTTTCATAGGATGATATGGTGTTAATAATTACTTAATTTAAACAGTACATTATTCAAAAGTGGGATAAATATATGATAAATATGCTACAATATGCAGTGTGCATCAACATAATATAAATACAGTATTGATCTGAAAAATTTTAACACTAAAACAGTGTTTTCAATGTCACCAAAACTTATCAAGGTAAGGGGAAAGGTCCTATCATCTTATTCAATTTGACTGTTCGACTCAAGATTTTTAAAAGTGGAGCTAACTTAAAAAAGGACAAATATATAGTATTGACAAAAGATTGGTTGACTACACTGAGTAAAGAATAAGTTTGAATGATTGTGTTTATTCGTGTTCATAAATTTTGTGGGGCCATGAAAACTGTTTATTGCAATAGGAAATGTTTTTCTAACTCTGTGCCTTTCAAACCCATAGAGCATTAAAGTGCAAATACTGATGAAACGAAGGCATATGATATTAAAATATCCAACAATGAGGTGAAATATTTTCTTTGGTTCCGGAACTAAATATCAAGAACAAAGAAAGTACAATTTAACTGGAACATTCAAGTATCAATCAAAGAAATATCGCTTTTGTAATGTTCAACAAAGTTAATTTAAGAAAATCTTGTACGGAGCATTTAATTTCAACCCTCAGGTCAAGAGACACACGAGTACAAGAAGTTTATTTTTCTAATGAATAGATTACAAATGAAGTCTCCTTGATTGCCTCAAAACAAATATATTCTGTTTCATCTCTTAAATGCGCACACATACACACTTTTCAGAGCAGCTTTTTGTCAGATACACCCAAGATACAAAGAGCAATCTGTTAGAAATTGTAGGAGACAACAAAGTAAGATAATAAAACAAATATCACATAGTCGAAAGAAATATGTAGTCTCCGGGGAGGGGGGAGTGGGGGAATCAACAAGGTCCAGGACTAAAAACCCATCAATCAGTTAATTATTCTACTAAAAAAATTAGATTGCCTATTGTCCTGACTTGAATTATGATTATTAATGTTCCAAATTCACACAAAAATAAATATTCCCAGAACTCAATCTTCAATTCACATCAATTATGAAATTATCTTCAACACAAAATAGTCAAAAATGCAGTATGTGGTGGACACCCAAATACCAGTTAAAGCTTATTGTTTAAACGAAAGATCTAGAAATATTGAGATTGTATTTATCACTGAATGCAAGACCCCGACAAATTCCACTTCACACTTTGGCATTTATCAGAGTCTTAACACTTTGCCATCACAAAGCTCATATAGTAAAACCCTTGCCATCAAAGGCAAAGGCATTTAGGGGAAAATTTAAAAAAAACTGGGTGGTAAACATCGCCAATCAGCGAGAGGTGACGGCAAAGTGTTAAATCCAGCCATTGGTATGATCTTAGACTTAGACAATTTACATTTCACCGCCTTCTGTAAGCATTTTGATGATTACCTTGACACAGATGTCTATTTCCAATTAAACTACTTTACAGTAATTCCTTGAAGAGCTCCATCTGGCATTCAACATCACAGACAAAACAAGACTAGCAAATTTGCAGAGTATGTAAATACAAACAAACTTAATAAACATAACAGAAAAAAGTATTTGAAAAACAATGTCCTTTCTTTTTGCTCAGTGACAAATGAAGTAAAGTTGAGCAGATACAATCTAAATAACTAACTATATTTTACAGGATTCATGCTGTCTAATACAGATACACGAGCTGACAATAGAGATTGATAAAGTAAGTTCCCACCATAATCAGCCAATAGGTCAATATTAAAAAGTCTTCATTCTGAATTTCCTTTAACAGTGATACTAGATCATTTCCAAATAGAAACAACACAAAGAGGAATTTCGAGCTACCAATAGAACATACATTGTTTTGTACATAACAAAACCATATACATGCTGGAATTTGGAGCAAGTATGGAGTTGAAATATTAGAAATTAGAACACTTTACTGTAATCTTCTTCTAAAGTTTTCAAAATACATGGTTTGAACAACAAAAACAGTACAATATCTACAAAGGAGTGGAATGACATCTCAAGCAACAACCCAGGGCTACAATAAAAAAAAAATAGAGGCTAATATGAAAATTTCCTGTGCTCAGCTGTTTCAAAACTTTTATCTTTAAGAACATAGCGCCTCCAGAAGGTCCTTGGGGGGGTACAGGAAAACAGAAAAAGTCAGGTAAATAGTAAGCACTGTCTCTGACTGAATACATAAATATGCAACTCCACAGACCTGTGTTAACAAACATGAACATTTCAAGACAAAATAAACATAAAATGAAAATCTGGGAGGTGACGCTTAGCACTCTCTGACACAGATATCAGGCGTTTTGCCCTTGTCTCTGAGGAAAAGTTCCTCAATTTCTATTTGATCCTACAATAGTTTTAAGTAGTCTTAATGAACATATCATTGTCATAAACGTTTAATGGAAATGATATCCCAAGTTATGCTTTACATTCTTAATATACATTTAAGACCAAATATATCGCAGATGCAGCGACACAACACCTGACACTGTCCCGGGAGAAAACAAAACACTGTTGAGGAATTTATTTTTTTTCCTGAATAGTGACAGGAAAATTGTGAAATGCAAGCAAAAATTTCTGGATAAAATAGGGTGATACAGTCAACAATAAAAATACAATACACTCCAAGAGCCTCATTCACACACACTGTAAAAAAAGATATATAATTGATTGTCTGGGTTTAAACAATTGACAAGATCTTCACTAGCAACCCTTAAAAAAATGCAAATCATGTGGTATTACATGCTTCATAATAATGAAAAAGAAAAAAAAAAGAGACACAAGAATGTACAAGTGTCTATTGCAGGTCAGAGAGAAGCATCACCTGAGTACTGTTTGCCTACATTTATCATACATACATCAATAGGCCTAAGCACTGAGTATTAAAAGCCTAGTGACACAAGAGTAGCAAATGTAAGTCTGTTGCATGACCTCCGATTGGTCATGGTCTTCAGTACTGTTCCTGCTCAGCTAGTTCACATAGGCCCTAAACATGAGCTTCTGACACCATGTCGTGTGTCTCATGATGCCAATGGCACTGGGCTTTCTCACATCTCTAGCCTAGTGTACAGTACAATACTGTGTCTGTGTGCAATACAGTGTGCTGATCTACTCTTTCATCTGTTCTGTGTAACTGTTCAGCATCTTAACCAAGCTGACAATGTTGAAGACAAAGCACAATGCATACAGCCTGCAGCTCAAATTGCAGTAACTGAATTTCCCAACTCTACACTGTCAACAATCATCGCTGTTTGAGCAATCTCTGTAAACTGAAAACATAGATAGTCCTAAACCAAAGAAAATCTGGAGGTCTCATAGATTACAGTACTTGCAGAATTCACCGCATTTTTCCAAAAAGAGCAGTCTTTCCTGCTTAGTTTTATACTACTTAATAAATAAAGAATATCAACTGAAGTAATACTTGTAAACAAAACCTATCCAAGCAGCTTCTCAACAAAAAGAATCGGTAACCTAAAAAAATATACCCAAAGGACCCAAATTTGAAAAAAAAGAAGTCTTTTATAATAATAAAACAGAAAACATGAAGAGATACTATTTATCACTCAAATGGGTATGTTTTAATACTGTTGTGCATAGTGTGAAGACAGAGAGTAAACTACATAACCCACCTCAAATTATTTGAACACACTGTGTAAGACCAATATAGACAGATGGGGACACGTTTAGGTTGAATATTAGAACACAGTTCAGTAATTGATCCATAATTTAAAGTCCAAAAAAAAAAAATGGCTTTCATGCAATGCTGAAGAAAAAACAACATGTACGGTAAATTTCAATGGGGAGGCCAGTAGATAGATAGACAGATACACAAAATTCATGGAGAGATTAACACATAGATATAGGAAAAGAACACAGGAGGAACATCCCTTTAAATATCAGAGCATAATAAACCGATACAAAAACCATGTCTGTGTTTTGAGCTTATTGCATGGTGAAAGCTGAACACAGATCAAGACTGAACTTGTAAACTTGTAGGCAAGGGTCAAATGGGCAGTTTTGAGGCAGCAACAAATACAAAACCAAAAAAAAAGTCATAAGGTGGGGGGGGGGGGGGGGGGGGACTGGGGAAAGAACCTAAAGGTAAAAGAGATTAAAAGTAGAAAGAGGCCAAATAAAATGGTGGCATAAAAATAGAAGCACCTAGGTCACTTTTTGTAAGCAAAATTATTAACAGATCTTCAGCATGAACAATTATGAGGACTTAAAAAATCCTAGAAGTCATCACAGGAGTCTATTATGCCTCTAGATATTTCAATCTTATTAAAAATAATTTTTAAAAGACAACCCATCAACAAAATCGGGAGATTTTTACAATGTAAGAAGGTATGGAATGATTTCGCAGAAAATTGAAAAGAGGAGAGGAGGAGTATGAAATCAAAAAAAAATCACACCTGATGAAATCTATTTCACTAACTCGTCAAAAAAAATTTTAATCTCAACGGAAAAAAGCAAAAAATGCAAAACAAAAGAAGCCGCAGAAAGTGTCTTATTCAAAGAACAATAGATGTTAATCACAGAGATTTTCTTTTGCGTAAACCAACAATTCACAAAATGAGTGCAATACTTTTTGCTGTACCAAGTAAAGAATTTTCCTGAAGGACATATAAACATAAAACGCTCGATTTGGCAAGAGATAAATGTTATTGTGCACTTTGTCTCAGCTGATCCATGCAAACTTATGAAACAAACACTGAGGCATCTGAAGGAACATGTAAGTACTTATGGAAAGATAACAATATTTATAAATACAACTACAGCTGATCTGAACATAAAAGTATCAATTAACACCTGCCCATTACTAAGCCAAATACAAAAAAGTGTTTAACAGAAATAAAGATCCCCAAAACATATAAACCAAACCCTTCCCTAGAAAACTGTAACATTTTAGCCCAACTGAGACCACCAGGTGACCTACATTACAAGCTGAACGTCCACATCCTGTCAGATACACACAATAAAAAAGAGCTTACTGAGCAATTCATAGTAATGAACTCTTGAGTGTGAAGTTTGGTCAATCTTCCATTTCCTTTTTACTCCTGTTTGGCTATTACACGCATTTCGGTTGATTTTATGAAATAATTAGTAATGGCCATTCAGCAATAAAAAATGGGTTTATCTTGAATCAAAATGGCAGTCTCACCCAGGTTGTTTTGTTTTGTTTTTCTTCACAGTGTACAAAAAAGATATTATGAATAAATAATATTCAAAAGCAAAACTTACAAGTTTCTTTAGTTCATAAAATTCCTTAGGGCCTGTGTCTTGGTTGAATTAATATTTTGATAAACCGTAAATAAAAGTGGCTTATCTTTAGTTTCATTATTTTTTTCACTACACTGTAGGCTCAGCATTGATCTCCCAAACATGGACTTCATTTTTTTGTAAAACCTGAGCCAAGACCAATGGGACACCTGGATAGAAACTTTCCAATTCGCCTCAGATGCGTGGAACCCAAACTTGTTGCATTATTCCTCAACTTTTAAAGTATCTACATTGTGTCTAATAATGCATGTAACCTCCATAAATACAAAAATAAAAGCAACTTTTCCACACACAAAAAAACTTATGCCCTTCACGATTTATTACAAGGCCAGCATCACCTGGCAACAACGCATTCTTGTCAAGACAAGCGCAGCATCTTGAGCTGACCTGATAACAGCAAAGGAGACAAAAGAATATATGCGTTCAGACCATCGCTTAGCAATGAATCTAGACCTCAATATTTGCTCCATTAGAGGAAAGCTGGATAAAACTTATTGGTTCTTCTGGCAGCATAGACTGACTCTGCTGTGCCTCTTGACTGGTGTTACTGGTAAGGACTGGGGTCACAACTGGCTCCACGGGAGCAGCCTCATCTTCCATTTGTTGGTACTCCTCGGGACACCTCCTTTCCACAAACTTCAGGACACTGCAAAAGAGGAAGATACTCTGATAAAATTTTTAAAAAGAAAGAATTCATACTGAAAAAGATTACACAAACTTGCTGCAAATTTAATTTCCTTTCACTTGAATAAAAAATATATCTTGTCTATTTGGGGATTTTTTAACCTCAGACGTTACTGACTAGGAAGTAACTCAAAGTTTTCAGGAAACAAGGACTTAATGTGATCTTTACAAAATTATCTTGAGGAAGTGACAAAATACTAGGAAACGACCAAAGTATGAAAAAAGCAAAAAAGCACTTGTGTTGCTTATCATGTTAACATACTTTCATTAAGTTGTATTTTATAATGTAATACAGCACTCAAAAAAGCAACTCCTACTTCTTTTCAACATGGCAACTTAATACAGGGCTGCCTAGCCTATGTAAAAGTTCCCATTTCAGGTAAATTCAGAATCAATTTCAGGTATTTAGGCCCAAAATCAGATAGTACAAAGACAAAGAAGGTAAAAAAAAAAAAGACAAACATTACCCTAGTAAACGTAGTTACCATCGAGTGGAGCTTGCTTTTCATGATATTATTTGGTAATTATGTTTTTAAAACTTGAGTGTATGTTGTGTGCGTGTGTGCACGCGCGCATGCATGTGCGTGTGTTTATTTGAGTGTGTAACCACGTCTGGGTTTCAGATTTCACTGATTTTAAAAAGCATGAAGAAACACAAATTATCACAGGAAAAACAATATAGATCTAGTTGGGCTAAAGGCAGAGCAAAAGTCTTAGGAAGAAATGGAAATTTTAGCTTTTAGAGGGTTGAAAATTGCATTTTCCACAGCTCTATTTAATTTGCCATCGAACCATTGACAGTAGACTACGCAGATCCCGGAACATCCATCTTGAGGACACACCAATTCTGTACTCTAAATTCTCTAGATCTAGATAGATTTGAAAAAGTTTCTTTCTGATACTGATACAGTGGAACTCGGATTCAATGAGCTCGGATTCAACGAGAACTTGGATTCAACGAGATGAGTTAAGGTTCCCCGTTTTTTTTCTTCTTTAAAATCAATAAAAATAACCCGGATTCAACCACCACTTATCAGCAAGCTCAGATTCAACGAGGTCACTTCCAGGGTGAACAGCCCCCGCAGACGTGGCTTCGCTCATTTTTCTCCCACAACGAACTCTTTCTATTCCCGAAAACCATCCATTGCACCTGCATCGTGAACCATTATTCACTTAGCCGATTGCATGCGACCAATCAGCGGCCTTTTTTCATACTAATACAAGTGTTGTTGGCACGCACACTTGTCTACTCTGACCTGTGTCGGGGTCGGATGCGCAGCCTGCACATGTGTGGCTGTGTGTGCGTGTCGGGGAGGGGATACAAACACGTCAGTCTTTTTTCCCCTCGGCAACAGATCACTATTACAATGATAAAAGCTAGTCTTGACGTAGATACGTAATGAATTGTGTGCTGGTCTATGGAATCAAAAGTTGACGTATGCTAGGCTAGGCTCTACACAGCAACACAACTTTTTGGCTAACAGCCGAGAAGACACAGGCGTGTGCATTTGAACGAATCTGTCTTTTTTATTACACAGCTTATAATATGCAGGCATTTCAGGCACTACTTGTGACTTCTCTTTATACATTACTTGCTCAGTGCCTGTAATGTTCTACACAAAACCTTGTGTTTGCTATAACGAACACTCGGATTCAACGAGATTTTAGGTCAGGCCCGGCCACCTCGTTGAATCCGAGTTCCACAGTACATTCTTTTTACATTCACCATTCAGATTCCTTGATAGACACACAGATTTTTTAGCCACGGCAAAATCCCGAAAATAGACAGAATGAGAATGAAAGTATGAAAGGAAGGAGGAAGATAAGATGTTGTAACTAACCAGATTTTAGCCGATTTGCAAGCGAAAATGTTTTACCGACCGACCGACCGACCCGCCATAGATTCACAGAGGGACAATAGTCGAGCATAAAAAAGGACAAAATGCGCAATGTGTAAGGTTTCTTACACAACTTATTGCCGAGAATCACTGTAAATATCCGAGAAGTTAGTGAGGCAAATTCGGATTCTTTGCTACGGAATACTGATCCTATACTATCTCTTTATCTCTCTCTCTCTTTTTCTTCTTAATTAAACATATATGCATTTTTTATGATGAAGCAAGTATGGATCTTTCAGAATGTACGGGTTTCCGTAAAAACACTGAAAGATTTGAAACGAAGCACTAGAGAACGGACCACATCACAAATCCGGTAGTTTTGACACTTTTATCAGTATGGCGGCAGAACAGGTCCAAAATAGGTAACTACCGAAAAATCAGTAGATTTAGGCAGCTCTGTTAACTCTTTATCTCCGCCAAGCTGCTCCCAGCAGCTTGCGGTCGGAACCGCCATGCCGGTGCGGATCGAGTTCATTCCTTTACGACCACTTCGACATCAAATTACTTTTCGGCAATTGCTGAAAACAGGTCTCTTTTACCGGAAGTTCATTCATTCATTAGATGAAGAATTATCAAAATAGGATTGCTAGTTTCGATTTGATGACCCATTTAATGACGTTTTTGTTATTTTTAAATAAAGCACCAAAAAAACGGCCCCGGCATAGTGGGTTTACCCCCCTTGGAGATAAAGAGGTAATATGATCTTGCATTTGTGACAAATAGTCAAGCAATTATCAACCTCTAACATGATAAATATAACTGCAACTTGAAAATGGTTTATCACATCAAAACAAAATTTTCTTTATACGTACAATAAGAATACAACAGGTAGGATCAGTATCAGCATCGAAACAATCAGTACAAAGCCACTGTAGAAGGACATAGTGGATGCATAAATTCCAGAAAATGTGAACGGAGCAAGGAAGTATGTGATACTCTCACCGCAGTGCATCATAGCAAACACTGTGCCTGAAACAAAAAAAGGAAATGGAGATAACAACATGAACAGAACTTATTTTCAGTGAAAGAGGACCACATGCTCAAAAAAACTCTACATGAGCTTGAATATTGGTAGTTTGAAGGGTGGGGGGGGGGGGGGGTGTGGAGGGGAGAGAGAAGACAGCGAAGATGAAAAGTATAAACCGTGTCTTTATGTATGCATGTTGTGATAGGAGCGTTAAACCCATACCATTTCACAATTTCACCATTGTGTATTTATTGTGTACATGTGTTGTGTGTGGGGGGGGATATGAAGAGGGGGTGGGGGGGGGGGTTGAGACAGGGGGTCGATGTGAGTGACAGCGAGTCAGGACTAAGATTTGCAATCAATAGGCCGTCCCTGATGACCAAACTTATCTTGACAGTCAGCAAAATATTTTAAAAATTACTCACTGTTTGAAAGAGTGGCAACAACTTTGCAACGTTACTGAATCAAAATAAATTAATTTTCACTGTCTACTTGATAAAGTCAAAAATCTTTTTTGTTCCCTTAAATTACAATGCAGGCTGTAAAAGACGGTCTTGTTTACATTCCACATGTTTTGAAATCAAATGATAATTTCCCCAATATAACAACACCCACAATAGATCTCTCCCACATCCCTTACACAAGACCTCTCTGTATTATTCTCTTTTTAAACTTAAGATTGCACACAAAAATGGCTTTTTAGCAGCAAATTCATGACACCAAGTTACTGCAAATCTACTTACCTTGCTCAGAAGGTCTCACATGTTTTGCCACTTTGGCTCTGAGAATTGGGAATGGCAAGAGCTCGAAGGCCAGGAGAAGAATTGCTGCAACAGGGAAAAAATAGCAATGTGATTCAGTAAAAAGTAAGGCATACGAAATTGACTTAAATCCCCACAACTTTCCTTCTTATCAACTGATCTGTTAGTGGCTACATGTAATGATGAGTACATAAAAATCAGAAGGTCCCAAACATTTCTGGTGTCTCTAGGAAAAACAACATTTTACTGGTTGGGCGAATAACACACAACACCAATGACATGTATTCTCTTAATAATAATTAGACACTCTGTATTTTCACTGTAAAAGCCATGAATAACCTGGTACAGTGGAATCCTGTATAACGAGAGGGAGGTGACTGGTGTGAAATGTCTGTTATAGTGCTCAAGATTCTTGTGATAAGGGATCCAGGATTACATTCAAGGGGAATAATAAAGTAGGCCTAAACTATGAGTTTGGTGTTCTGTTTATTTCTTTTTGTAAATCTCTGCTGATAATAATTTTGTTTAACAAAATCTCTTGGTATTACTTGATCAAAAATTGAATCAGGTTTCTTTCTCTCGTATTAGCGATGTTGACAGCTCAGCGTTGGCGATAAGAAGGAAAGGGCTCTAGGATTACTTTACTCGCCCGCTGCGTTGTCCCCCCACCCCATCACACCCTGTGGTGCGTTCCATCTGCTTGCTCATGTCACACATTCGCTCCATCCATCACAGGACTGTGACCTCTCCATCCCTGCATCGGAGAAGTGAGAGGCATGGTAGGCCTAAATAATCAAAGATGGCCTATCACGCAATGCGTTCTGCTTGTCTGCGCATGCCACATCTTCCCCACTCATTCGCTCCGGCCTTCATTGTTGGCACACGTGGGCTCTCCCATTCATTGTTTCGCTAGAAGTCTGTTATAAAGACACTTCTGAAATCCTGTTTTATCCTTTCTTTATCTTTGTAAATAAAATACTGCCATAGCATAATCCGACAAACACGTGAGTCGGTTATAGCGGCATATTGCTGCTGCTGTGCATAGCGCATAGGTTGTTTTTTATACACAAGTAAAACCTCGCCAGTTGAGAAACTTGTTGGTGATATAGCAAAACAAAGAGTGGGGGAGCCTACGTGTGCCAACAATGAAGGCCAAAGCGAATGAGTGGGGAAGGTGTGGTATGCACAGACAGGCAGAATGCAGAACTCATCGCATGATAGGCCAGCGTAGTCTAGATTATCTAAGCTACCATGCCTCTCACTACTTCTTCGATGCGGGGATGGAGAGGTCACAGTGCTGTGATGGACGTAGTGAATGTGTGACGAGCGCAAGCAGACAGAACGCACCACAGGGTGTGGTGGGGTGGGGGACAACACCGCGGGCGAGTTAGTCTAGAGCCCTTTCTTTCTGATTGCCAAAGCCGAGCTGTCAACATCGCAGCACTAGTGCTACAGAAAGAGACCTGATTCAGTTTTTGATAAAGACCAAGAGGTCATGTTGAACCAAATCATCACCAGGGGAGATAACGAACAGAACACCAAACTCATAGATTAGGCCTACTTTATTATTTCCCCTGAATTAATTACTGAATCCCTTATAACGAGCAGAGCTGTTAAAGTACTTTTAAAAAAGTACTTAAGTACAAATTTAAGTACAATCTAAAAAATGTACTTAAGTACAGTAAAAGTACTTTCCTGTAAAATGTACTTGATTACAAGTACTTCTAAAAAAAAGTACTTATGAGTACATTTTGAGTACTTTCTGCTAATATGCTAAAACACTTCAGCGCTTATGCAAAACATCATAACATATCAGTATATTTGACAAATTAGGCTATTTATTACTAAAAATGTAAACAGTATACAAAGCATTAATTGAATATACAAGGTACGCACTGAACGAAGGTGGAAATGGTCCGTGAAATTGAAAAAAAAAAACCCAAACAAACAGACGTAACAAGTGGGTAAGTGATATTATGAATAGAAAATGTTTGAGCAAGACAATGTGATCAAATGTAAGTCAGTCCAAAAGGTCGGAAAGTTCTACAGAAAAAGTATCCAAATTGGAAAATGTAGATACAAAGTTGCTCTTTAGAAAACTTAAAATTGATGAAAATGGCCAGCATAGAAATTTATGTAAAAGTGCATTGAATTCTTCATTAACAAATCCTCAAGGAATGAATGTAGCCTTAAGCAAAAACCACCCAAAAAAAAGTTTAAAAGAAATTTAGGAAGTCTAAAAAATTGTTAGATATACACTGAGAACACAGTTTCAGTTTCAATTGATTATAGAGATAAGACAGATTTTGGTCACACTGTGTAGTCCACGGCGCCCACAGCAAACCAAAATACAATAGTTTCCTAGAGTCTAGTAAGTGTAGTGTAACCAAAGATTCTCTACTACAGTAGTCTCCGCCTCAGACCCCAGTGCTCAGAAGCAAGAAAAAATGGGATCTCAGCCGACGAAGCCACAGAAGAATCTACAGTGACCCATGAACTGACGTGACGTGACCCCTGGGTGGACTTATGACATATATGGCGAGCAAATAGTGGTCAACCTTGATGACCAATCACAGTGGCATGAGGCATGCCATAAATAATATAATATATACACACACTCATTAGCCTATTGTGAGTCTTGAGATCTGTATCACTACGTTAATCCAGTTGCCCCTCCCCTTCACCTGTCCAACAATTTTAGCTTTCCATCTCTGATTGAGCCCCCCCCCCCCCACCCCCCATTGCCTTTACTTACGTTGTGACCACACCAATTAAAATTCTGGTTGTCTCGCAAATTCCGGAATAGAGAAAAACCGCTTTCAATGATCAGGGAAGAGTTCACAGTTTGATGTGACCCCGCCTGGAGCGAACGTGTAGACCCTACCCACCAAGTGAGTGATGTAAGTTTAGGTGTTGAACTCAGATGCGAGTACGATGTTTGGGGAAAAGAAACGCACCAGTCAGTTCACACCTTGGTGTGATCCTGTCTGGAGCAAACACTGTACCGTTTCATGGAGTTTTATGTACAGCGCTTGTGATCACATTCACGATAGTGGCTGATCTTTGACGCGACGGGCCGTTCTTTGATCTCAAATTGATCAGCTGTGCCCGCCCGGGTGTTTGTTCCGTAAATTATGAACAGAAATTCTGAGAAAAGCCAGCCCTTACCCTTTCATTAAGCTTCAAAAGTACTGAAAATGTACTTTAAAAGTACTCAAAAGTACTTTTATAAAAAGTATCGGAGTACAGTAAAAGTACTGGTTTCAAAAATGTACCAGAGTACAGTAAAAGTACCGATAATTGTAACGTTTACTTTAAGTTACTACCAGCTCTGATAACGAGAATCCGGCTATAACGGACATTTTGCACCGGTCCCCTCCCTCTCGTATTATCAGGATTCTACTGTATTCCGCTATAACCGACTCCTGCATTTGTCTGATTGCGCTCTATAATAAAAATAATAATATAGCAGTATTTTATTTACAAAGAAAAAGGAAAAAAACGGGGTTTAATTAAGAATAGTGTCTTTATACAGAAATCTCGTTATTTCAGGACTTCTTATAAAAAAAATAAGTGTAACAAATTTTTAAGCTCTAAATTTCATTATATTATTTTTTATTAATAATCAATTTTTAGATTACTTTATTTGCAGTTTGCAGCTAGTACAACAATAGAATTTAAAATCTTTTTAAAAGCAATTTCATATAACTTTTAAAAAGTACTTTGTCTTTTAGTTCGCACCTCAACATCATCCAGCACAGTACAACAGTACTAATTTATACTCACGGCCTTGATAATCGCTCAGCTGGACCGCGTCACTTTATCGATCGATATCTTGGCCAAGACAAAGATTGTGTAACAAGAAGTTAACTCCTCTATAACTGAGCCAAATAAAAAAGTGTCCTCAATATTCGGTGGCACCCTCTTCGAAAAAGTGCGGACTTTGCGATCAGAGTTACCTTACTTGTGTAAAAATATATATAATAAAAGTGAAACTAACAAACTGTGCTAATTCTATTCTTCTTCTGGTGAAACGAAAGAGAGCTTCAAAACAAAGACTGCAGCGTCATCTGAACCAATGTGCGGGCTTCCGCGGACACCTTTTTGGCAGAGTGAACTATTTTTCTATACTATGTACGAACTTTGGCCAAGAGACGCTCTACGAGGTCAAGATAACTTGCAAAGTCATTAGTTCATTATTCACAATTTATAACTTTGACCTGTATTTACTACTTTATTTTCCATAGAAAGGAATGCTAAAATTTTCCATTGAAAAAAGGTCAGCGCCTGCCCTTTATAGCTGCGTGCTTCCCAATCGAAGTTGGTCATCCCTATATATAGGGCCTGCACACTTCCCGGGTAGCCCGGCTCACGCCCTTTATAAAGAGCCTACACGTGCTTCCAGGGATTAAGTTTGTCCACTTGTAGTGTCTGATTCGATAGTTTAAGTGCCGCCTACAAAGCCTAGCTTATTATATTGAAGTGGAGGGCCGTACACATAGCCTCGATGCTTTGCGTACGGGAGGGCCATACGCAAAGCCACGAGGTGTGTACAGGAGCCGTACGCATAGCCACTTCGTTTTGTAATACACAATTTAAAACAAGAAAGTCAGAAATGACATGCTGAACAAACTTACCAAAATATAAAAGCGTTTCATTCCTGATCACAGCTATCCACAATGTACCAAGAGCCTTTGAAGCAAATCCAAGAAATACGATGCTGTTATCCGACAGGAACTTTTGAAATATTGGTGTGCAAAGACCTGTGGCTAAAGCAGCAACAGCCATAATGACAGCAAGAAAGAGACCAATCTTTGCCAGAGGACCTTCTCCTGTGACTGGATTTTCTGAACCAAACAGAAAATGTTGCTGACTCAAATACAAGACCATTGTATTAATCTGACCAATATGGACAAAAGCATATGCTTGGAACACTACGATCGCCAGCCAAATTTTAGTCAGAGTTGAATTTCCAATGCATTTCAGGTACTTGACAAGAGGTCCAAATGTATCTTTGCAGCAGTTATCAGCACTTTGTCTCCTCAACAATGGACTTGAGCTTTGATTTTCTTGGTCTGATTTCGTTTCCTTCACTAGAAAGAATGATATCAATACAGCAATGAGGCCACAGATCAGGGTAAACCAAAATGGTTTCAGAAACCCGCCATCTTTTACCCAAAAGCCAACCATGATATTTCCAATGGCATATGCACCACCATTCAGAAATTCCTGCATGGCAAGACGATTGAGCCTTTGCTCAGGTTTAACATAGTTGATTGCATAATAAGACGATCCTGCCAGAAATCCTGTCATACTCCCACTCAGACCTCTGAAAGCAGCAGCCAGGAACAGTCCATCAATATTCCATTGTGTGTACAAAATCAGGATGTAAATCAAGGAATGCACACAGCATCCTAAAGCAGGAAGCCACAACAAAATTCTGTGTCTACCAGTTTTATCACTGACAGCTCCCAAAATAATAACAGTCACAATTGATGGCAGACCCTCTGCTATTTGTAACCCAAGAACAACCAGGACACTTTCGTGATGAGCTTCATCCCTCTCTGGGTCTGACAAGCTCTTGTTTTTTAAATCATCAAAACCAGCAAACGGCACACCATGCTGCGAGTAAATTTCAGACTCAACATACTCTTGAAAAAGAGGCAAGGACATGTGTCGATTAAGGAAAAAGAAAAACAGAGCTATTTCAACAAAATATATTTGAATGGCATCAATAGCCTTGTAAATCTTAACTATAATCGGATGAAGAGGCTTTGAGGCCGGTGCTGACGACATTTTCCTCTCAAGCCAGTAGTTCCGGGTTTTAAAGACAAATAGGTTGAGTGAAAAACCACACCATACAAATGCAATTACTATTACAGGAGCAAAGTCTCCACGAAACAGAATACACTATCAACACTAGATTCTAGATCTATCACTCATGTCATACTTTTAGTCCACCAGCAGGCAATACTACTGAGCAGTGTCACCAGAAGGGCAGCTTACTTTGACACAAATAAAAAGAGGAATGTCAGAAGTTTCAAGAAATGTTTATCCAGCTTCTGACATCACGTTTAAAAAAAAACAACGAAGTCCATGCAACAGACAAATCTCTGGTCACTCTGCTCCTCCTTGATAAGGTCCTACTGACAAGAACTCGGACTGGCGACTTTTTGGGCATCCATCCATTTCATTTTTAGGAATCAATCGAAAGAACTGCAACTGAAGCCACAGTTTAGTTACTCGGACAAAAATAAAAGCCCATCCATTTGAAACATAGATCTATATCACTTCAAGACAGCTTGAATTCATAGGCATAATATATTCACAGCAGTGCCAGCAGACCAACTCGGTGAGGCATCTCCCAGTAAAGCCTTGCTCCGAGCTTCGGATGACTCCTTCTCCAAAACCCAAACAATATTATAACACTTCCGGTTGCTAAGGGTATATTACTCCCCAAATCAAAGATTTCCCCTACCAAAGCTGGAAAAACTAAAAGATGGTTCAGTGTTCTGAACTAGATCTAGATACAAAACAAAGTGTCATCGGTGATGCTTTTAAAAAAGGTATTTTCCTGTAGACCCCAGATTGTTTTATGATGAGTTTCAGACCAACATCAACAAATGTACAGAAAAAAACACACCTAGAACCTTTTCAAAAGGTGGCTACTGGAAAAAGTACAAATCGGTGAACTGCTGGAGAATTTTGGAGATAGCAGTCTCAAGAAGGCAGGAATTCATTTGGTCAGAAAAATAAAGTACATTATGTAGAAAGAATAATTACAGTTCTGAGGTCGAACTCAGATCCTCCTAATGTGCAGGCAGAGAGTAGAAAAGGAGTTGTCTGGCTAGGAAGGAGCGAGTTGTTTACAATTAGCGTTGATAAGACATATTACTGATAAAAGGA
>NW_004797291.1:853846-856346 GCF_000002075.1 Aplysia californica | reverse complement strand
CAATGTTTCAAAATTAGGAAGGGAAGCAGTGATTATTTGATTATATAGACGCTTCGCCCCTGAGACAGACAGACAGACAGACAGACAGGGACAGGGACAGAGAGAGACAGACAGACAGACAGACAGACAGACAGACAGACAGACAGAGACAGACAGACAGGCAGACAGACAGACAATATCCGCCAGTCCTTGACATCCTCGTTGACCCAGACTCTACACCCAACGCTGTTGGCCAAAGAATGAAGTTTCATTTTTACATGTTTTGCTGTTCTTCTCCAGGGTCCTCGTTTCAGAGCGTAAAATAGCATGGTGGGTTTTTGTGGGGGTTGGGTGGGGGGTGTTATTTTGTTTTGTTTGTGCTTGTTTTTTGTTGTTGATTTTTGTTTGTTGTTGTGTTTTTATCAAGAAGACTCTTCAGTTGTTTGCAGAGCTGAAATTGCTATACCTACTGTTCAGCAACGCAACGCTTACAATCTGCATGTTGAGACTTCCTCAAAGAAACCAGTACGGTACCGTACATCATAGCAGTCATCACCCCCTATGAACGGCTGTGAATACGAAGAACTAATACATGTATATTGCCTGAATATCAAGCCAGGCCCTTTGTTTGATTAAAACTAAATAAATAATAAAATAATTTTTTTTTAAAAATTATATAATATATAGATCTATATGTGGGGCAGCGTGGTGGAATCAGGCTCTCGTCAATTTTTGAGCATGTAGGGTTATTGGCATCATCGTAAAGTTTGTTCACTTGTCTTTATTTGGGTGAAAAAAATATCCATTTATCTTGAATACAAGTCGAGATATTTGCGAATGAAGGAGGTGGGGGTCACTGGTTTTCAGAGGTAAAATTAGTGAGAAAATGGCCGCCAAAGATTAGTCATTTCCTTAGGTTTAGAGTCCTTGGTAACTGAAAATTTACATTTTTTGGGCCTTTAATCAACGTTTTTCAGAAAAATCCACACAGAAATGAGTTGTTTAGTGGGCATGAAAGTTTTGGAGCCAAAAAAACAAAAATTTGATAAAAATTCACAAACCAACAGAAAAAAGCAAGTTTCTTCACTTTGGTTATTTTGACGAGAGCCTGATTCCACTGCGCTGCCTCACATATTATATATATATATATATATATATATATATATATATATATATATATATATATATATATATATATATATATAAAATATTATATCTCTCCTTCCGCGAGAGAGATGGGGGGGGGGGGGGGGGGGGGGGGGACTACCATCACATCTTTCTGAAGGCTACGATTCATTGCGGGTCAATTCTTTTAAGATAAGTTTGCGCACAAAATGCGATGGCCTTAAAAATAAACTTCCAGGTCAAAATTGAAGTAGCAAAGCAGTGTAGGTCGATTTGATAAACATGTACATGTAGTAAGCACTGGTTACGACCATCCCTAAAATTAAAAGGTATCAAATCATAATACAGATTTGACTAAATTGTCTTCAGTATGCACTGTATAATAGTCGTGAACAAAGTAGAGCCATTACAAAAATTCTCTATCGTCTTTTCAAAATACATGCATCTCCAAATGACGAGACACCGCGAATAAGACTACATGTGCCTTGAAACAGAAAAAGCCAAGCTGTGGCGAGCTGAAAGTGTAAGTAGCGAAAATGAAAACAGCTTTGTGAGGTACGCGCGGACATTTGCAGAAGGATTTGGTCTAAAGCGAATTCCCTGTGAAACTAAGAATGCCCTGAACACTGAACAACAGAAAGAACGCGTCGAGATTGGCCTCGGGTGCGACTAGTATTACTGTAAACTCTCTGGTGGGACTGGCCGCTTATTGGTAATTAACTAATTATTTTACTACAATGACAGTTCATCATCCTTGCTATTATTGTAGCAACTTCTCTCCCCGGGGTAGCAGTCTACGTGACTGGAGCTGTGAGTCTGTGAGCAGTCAGTGCGCCCTGGCAGAGAAGATTATCGTGAGTGGGAGACTGAGTGAGTGAGTGGGTGAGTATTGTGAGTTTTATGAGGGGCATCAACAAACCTCTCCTCTCCACATGGCATGTTGCAGGGATCGCGGAACTAATTAAGAAACGATTCTATGGGCTTTTGATTTTGAAGAACCATCTTCGTAATTATTGTCAGTTTTAGAAGGTTATAAACTATCCGCCTTTATGTAGGACACAGACTATGTCTATTATCGTTACAACTTCTTCGGTTATTATTATTATTATTATGATTATGATGATTATTATAATGTATGTGTGTGCATGTGCGTGTGAGCGTTGTGTAGGACTGATGCCTAGGCGAACATAACATGAGTCACCTAGGAAAAAAAGTTAAGGACTGCGCAACATACCAAGATATTTAAAGAGAACGTACGTGCACTAACAGTAAATGTAGTTTGTTACGTGTAACCTGAAGCACCGTGACCTCGAAATAGTTGTGAAGCTTCCACTGTGTATGTTTATACTTGTAAATGAGCAGGGGAAGTGCGAGGGGTTGGGGGGGGGGGGGGGGG
>NW_004797291.1:845124-853651 GCF_000002075.1 Aplysia californica | reverse complement strand
ACTCTATTCCAGAGTACAATTATCGTCACGTGTCTATTTATGTTACACGTGTGTCAGAGTGTTGTGCGTCTTTGAGGACATGACTAGTCTATAGAGGACACGCTTGTGTTTGGCCGGCCAGTGCGTGACTGCGTGTGGCACATGTTTCTTCAGAAGGTCACAACAAACACTTCAATGGCTTCAGTTCAAGAACTGTTTATCGCATTTTGAAAACAAAGCAAAGCAAACGAGTTGTTGTTTTTTAAAGTCACGTAGAATCTAGGTCTAGATCTAGATCTACTTCGTTGTGAATTTTCATTGTTTAAATTCAACCTCCAATCAAAGAAATTAGATCTATATTGTAAAGAAACAACACATAGGCTACCAAAGGAGGTAGCGATGGATGAAATTTATGTCAAGTATTGGTTGTTTTCTTTTACTATTTAAACAGGCAACTGTAGTGTAGCAGTTAATATAGGCGCTCCGCTGTCGCACGCTGGAGACTCACGTTCGATTCAGGAGCGGAGATAATTTTTTATTGTATTTCGGACTTTCTGTTGGTATGTTGTAATTGGTTGGCCCTGACTGACAGGAAGGGTTGAAAGCCTGCCTCCTGAATGAACTAAATTAATTGTGTCCACTGGGACGAAAAATTTCCTTTATAACATTTTAAAATCTTTTTTCTCTTCCTCTCTCATGTAAAATTGATGCTTCAGGTTTATCTAGTCTTGTAATGGATAATCGTCGCTGATACAGGGTACATGTAGTTAACAGAGAGCAGCTATAACTGACGCACTTCAGACACACCGGCGTTTGGATGGCTGAAGGTCAATCGTACTCGTAGGCCTACATCAAGGAGTCGCAGCTGTTATTCTCATTTTAAAGAGCCCATAGCTGAAGAGTGAAACATTAAAACTATTACAACTGACGCATTGGGGATGGAGCTTTATGTTTTCTTGGTTTTAAAAAAATTATTGATTTATTTTAATTTTGTAACTCTAATTCTTATACCACAATTAGAAGGGGGGATGCTTGGTGCAGATTGTGAGAACAAGAAAGTTCGAGGGGAAACGAATCACGTAGCACATTTCATCAAAGCAAATGTCGTAGAACATGCTGGCTTATCATTTATACACACATGAGTACGTTTCAGTGTCCGTTATGCACCATTTGGAGTAACTTTCCTATAAGTTCAGCTCCGGGCCTGCTTGTCCCCCCCCCCCCCAAACCTCGACCATAACCATTGCAGAACTTGTTTTGTGCTCAGGCAGAGAGCTTGACTTTCGCCGTACGGGAAAAGGATAAAACGGTGATGATAAGAGGCTCTACACGCAGGACCCACCCTTGCCGTACTGGGAGTTTTCTAGATAATATGCTTTAAAAGTACATGCATAGGGCTAACCAACATTAGTCATCCATGTAATTGTTTGTTGTTGTTTGTTCTGTTACGGTCATGAGCTCTCGCGTGTTTTTTCAACAACTCGAACTAGCGAGCTTTCGGGCTTCAGGAGCGCGTGAGACTCCGGGAGAACCTTTTGGTATCTTCCAAGCTCTTTATTTCAGTCCGAGTCATTTAGACTGTGAAAACTACTATAAAAGCTTACTTTTCAACACCTGAACAATTCACCTGAAAATCTCATGAACCAAGATTTTCAAATAGCAATTTTTGAATGACCACTTCTGCTTCATTGAACACGGAGGTGAATCAAGAAGTGTTCTTTGAGTCAAAAGACGACAGTCTCTAAGTAATGTATTTTGGTCGCTTTTCTTTCTTTCTTTCTTTAAATTTAGACGACAATGACATTGGTTGCGCTAAGTTTTTGTAGCAAAGTAGGCGGTTTACTGTATGTTAAACTGTAAAAAGAAAAAACGCCCACGCCTCAGGGCGGAGTCAAAGGTTATACAATTTAGGTCAGGTTTGTCCGCGATTAGAATAAGGCTGCGTGCAATAACGCAGGGTAGCCTATAGCTTTCTGATATCATCGGATTCGTAGAAAAAATGTATTTTCTCCGCATGATCTACTTTAATTTTCTTCTCTCTTTCTTATTCCGTTGTTGTTGTTGACGCTTTTAGAACTTGTCCCCTCGAGAGGGCGATCAGAAGAGGCGCACGTGGCAGTTTGATATCGTAAACAACTTGGTAGAGAATGATGTGGGCATGACTACGTGTCGTCAGTCTCGAAAACTGCCCCAGGTTTGCACGAGTGGAGTGTGCTAGATTATGGTAAACAAACAGAGCAAGGAAGTGGAAGGATCCGTCTTCAGAAACTTAAAACGCCGTGAAATGGTTGTTGTTTGTTTATGGGTTTGAATTTGAGCAGTTAACTCTTTCTTTATATCGTTCTTCTGGTATGATGAGGTTTTACCCAACTTAAACGTCCCTTTCAACACTAAGATTATTCAAGAGCAAGGTTTAAAAAAAAAGTTTTGACAGGAACGATAAATCAATATAATGTATCCATCAATTTGTCAATCATGCTAATAATGAATAGATCTAGCTTCCAACTGAACTTTTTAATACTCTGTGGTCAATAGATGTTGAGCGTTAGTAAGCTCATTGATTATTATGTGTTAAGATCACCCCAAATCGAAAACTGCAATATCTCTATATAGCCTATATATTGTATTTGTGAAAGTTCGTCACTTTGGTCGCCTAAAACTTTCGAACCACTTAACTTTCGAATTTGAAAAAAATTAACAGTGGTTCAGAATCATTTAAAGGGTGTACAGTTATATAAAGGAGTCTGAAGTCAATGTAGTGTAATTTTCAGTTTTTCAATAGTTTTGTTTAGATCTAATCTCGGGAGAGTCCGTCTTCTAAGACGCCATTGTAAACAAGTGAGGCTTAGGTTCTTAAGCAGTGCGCACTGTTTCCACAATGAGTTGACGATCGATTCTTTTGAGTCTGTTCTTCGAACCGATACCATGCATTCGTGGCGCAGTGAAGCGAGCCCTTAGGGATGTGTCCACTCGAGCCACTGACTGGGCAAAGTGCAAAAACTAGAAATAGAACTGAAAAGAAAGTCATTTCGATATCTAAATTATTTTATGTTTCTGCGTCTCCCTGTCGGTGCACGTTTTAAACTGTTCACTGCAATGCACCTCACAGAGATCAGACTTACACAGATTCCGCGACAGAAGTTTGGGCTTTTGGGTTCAAGTACGCAGGCTGCAGAATCACTGCCAACAACATCAAAATAATAAAACAATAATAACAACAACAATAATTATAAGAATCATCCTCCTTGCCGTCGTTGTCGTTGTCGTCGTCGTCGTTGTCCTCCTCCTCCTCCTCCTCCTCCTCCTCCTTATCATCATCATCATCATCATCATCATCATCATCATCAATGTTGTAAGTACGATAAAGAAAAAAACATTAGGTTGGTGGAAATTCAGCATTTGAAAATGTACATATTAATCATAATATTAGGTTGAATGTTTCGCCCTTTTATAGACTTCTCCAGAAAGGTGATCAAAACAATATCAAATAAAATAAACAATAGAATAAATAATTTAAAAAACAAACAATTACGACCACCACCACCACCATCATCATCATCATCATCATCATCATCATCATCATCATCATCATCATCATCTTCATCATCATCCTCATTATCATCATCAACAACACCATCGTTGTCCCAGAATATTGCTCTTGGAAAGTAGAAAAAGAAAGGACATAAAGTAGTAGGCAACATGTATCTCCCGGTGATACTTTATTTTTCACTAATCATCATTGCTTTAAACACATTGAGGTGAATAGGTGAATCTCAGAATATGAAAATAAAGAAAACGGTTGATTCTCTTGTACTTGTACAGGACTGGGTCATTTTGGTAGACGGCAAGCCATGACTTAAATCTTCACAAATAATTGAAATGAAGAGCTTATATTTAAAGACTTAACGCGGATTTGACGGTGAAATGCGTGCTATAACTTTACTCCAACTCAATGCTTCGTAAGAGACCGTTTACGCGCAATTGTAAAATTAAATAGGATATTATTAGTTCTTCGAAACATCAGGATTTTTCCCCTCTCTATTTGCCGTAAATAGAGTTATTGTAGAAAAAAAAGCTTAAATGCCAATGTACTATGGATGGCCTTGCGTCCCCCAAAAAGCTCTCACTATTTCATAACAAATTCCTTTTTTAAAATTATTTGAGTGCCCCCCACCCACACCCCCCTCTCTCTCTCTCTCTCTCTCTCTCTCTCTCTCTCTCTCTCTCTCTCTCTCTCTCTCTCTCTCTCTCTCTCTCTGGGCACATAAAGCGCTGGTGACTTTTAAAGTCACACACCGCTACGGTACCAAACCGTATCCGAACGCCTGGGCTCATTTTGTACCCAAGGAGGAGTTGTATTCTTCACATACTTTTTAGAATACTTCTAGATCTAGTGCGAAGATCTCTTTGAATCTTTCAGTATTCTCAAAAAATCATTTTGACAGACTGCTATTCAAAGCGTACGGATCGGATTAACGAGTAAATTTCCTCTTTGGAAAGTGGTGGCACTGAGTTCCCCACGTCGTATGGATACGATATTAAAACGATGTACGGGTAGGCCTAGGGTTAACACCCATCTACAGTTTGTTCAGCATGAAAAACAGAACATGGCTTAGGGTCTCATTCCAGCCCTCAGAGAAACGGCAAAAGAAAAGTTCGGTTAAGATAATAATATTATCCTCTCTGCACGTGTGAAGGATACGCCGCCTTGAAATAAATCGATGAGTGTGGATTCGTGACTGCCTTCACGTGCACTGCTCGCACAGAAGAAAAGATTTGGGGCAGGAGGAGGGGGTGTAGGGGGGGAGGAGGTATGAAAGGATTTTTAATAAAACAACAACAACAGGCAGGAAAATACATGTATAGGCGAAACGAAGGAGCAAACGCAAAGGGAGTGGGATCAAAAAGACTTCAAAAGCACAAGAGAGAGAGAGAGAGAGAGAGAGAGAGAGAGAGAGAGAGAGAGAGAGAGAGAGAGAGAGAGAGAGAGAGAGAGAGAGAGAGAGAGAGAGAGACTTGTAAATGCATACACGTATTTTGAAACCAGCACAGAATGATGTACTAGAAAGCGATGAACGAAAAGAAAAAGAAGAAAGATGTGACCCATATTCCTCTTACCCTTGTGTCAATAACTACGAGAGTAGCTTCCTATCATTCACTGATTACCCATTAAAATGTTGTCTATGAGAAGCCGAAAGGCGTACGTGCGTTTGTTCGTGTAAGTCTACGGTCCACAGGTGCAGGTATATAACCAAAGAATTTGTCGTCATGAATAACTAAAGAGGTGGTGTGTTTGTGGGGGCTCTCGTCTCGTGGTCGAGAGGTTACGGTGTTCGTCTCTCATTGAATAGGTTCCAGGTTCGAATCCGTATAGCGACCGAAAAAATCTTCTCCTAATTCGAATCCGGATAGCGAACGAATTTTTTTTCCCACCAAAATATTATATCCTTTCACCTTTTTACCCGCTTTCTAACCATGTTCTGTTATCTGCTTTCGTCTCAACTCTTTTCCCAACCCTCACCCCCTTGACCCTCTCCTCTGGGCTTCTGACTCTTTCTATAGCCTAATTTCTACTGTTACTTCTTGGTTCCTTTTTACTGCTGTCTTTCAGCCGCACCCCTGGTCTAATGGTAGGAAAGAACTAACACCTAGCCTTCTCGGATAAGGGTGAAAAATCTCGGAGGTGCCGTGTGCAAGTTGCGCATGTTAAAGATCTCTCAGTGGTCCAAAAATAAAGGCTTCGGCCGCCACCCGGACAAAATTAGATATTTACTACATCACTGAAAATGTTTACGAGTCTCACTCGCTCATATGACCTTATGCAGTTGCGAGCGCCGTAAAACACTTACTAATTTTTTGTAAAAAATAATGCTAATAATAAAATAAAGAGATGGTGGATGCGATCTTCACGTATTTGTTAATAACGAATGAGAACAGCGACAGACTTTATTTTTAAATGTTTTAATAAACATTCTTTTAAAAAATGTGAACACGCCTTCCTGCCATTTTTAGGATGTAATGTGCGCTAGCTCTTATCACAGTCTGAATATTTTTTAAAAACTTACGACTCACAATAAATCAGGTTTGAAAAATCACCAAGCCTGCTTTAAAACCTTCACTGTTTTAAAAGGAAATACATAAATTATATCTTTTCACTCTTGATGAGAAATAGAAAAACTCGCATGCAGCACGCAGTTCAGAAATCAACAGAACATAAAAATAGGCCCCTTTTATTAACATGTAAACCATGTTTGAAGAGCTTTCTGTCCTCTTGGAAAGTGGGAAACCTTAACTGGTGATACATCATTTTAATGTCTGTCTTATAAATGGGCAGGATAACATTCTGCAGTCAAAATATAAATGTTTAAAAGTAAACTCCATGCTCTAGCAGCAAACACAGTTTTTGTTACAGCGCTGTTTCAACTCCTCTCTTAGCGCAAATTTTCCTTTTAGGACCAGGACTCAAGGGGGGAAAAAAGCGATTTTTTCAAGTTTGCCTCTAGCTTATTCATTTCATACTCCCCTCCTCATCTCTCTCTCTCTCTCTCTCTCTCTCTCTCTCTCTCTCTCTCTCTCTCTCTCTCTCTCTCTCTTTCTCTCTCTTTCTCTCTCCCTCCCCCCCCCTCTTTCTCTCTCTCTCTCCCTCTCTCTCTCTCTCTCTCTCTCTCTCTCTCTCTCTCTCTCTCTCTCTCTCCTTCCGCACATCCGCATCTCTTCGCGCCCTAAAAAACTGTACGTTTATGAGGAGGACTTGCTATTTCACTTATGCTCCTGTCATTTTTTAAACCTTATTTTACAGGCCATATGGGAACATGTGAAAACCCCACCCTAAACTTCACGCAAGTGGGAAAACAAATAACTGATTCAAGATAGATCTATCCCAAAGTTCTCAAAACGTTTTATATAACATCTTAACCTTGTGATGTTGTTATGATTTTCAAAATCCAATTTTAATGCTAACATTGCTTACACATCTACTTTCAGTTTAGAGAAACATTGGGTTTGTGTCAGGAACGATGAATCTCATTTGCAGCTGCTTTCAAGCTTCCTTTTTTCCGAGTTTGAATTGCCATTTATATGGCCTGCTGTTTTGCTTCCGAAAGGTACAGAAACAAAGTCTATGAAAGCAACAACAACAACACCTCCGACAACAACAATAAACAATAACGACATCAAGCTCACGTAACTGTAAGTGCAAATATAGGGCAATGTTTTTATTCTGCAGCTTTATGGCTTCTGAAACGCTTACTGGTACAAAAACGAAAGAGAACAAAAAACTACAACAACAACATTAGGACATCAAATGCAAAAGCGAGTGTATATTTAGGCTGGGTTTTTCTTCTTGTTCTTCTTTTTTTTGTAGATGTCTGTGTGTATGCGCGTGTTCTAGCGCGCTTGCAGTTTAATTATTATGTGACAGTCGTGACAGATGTAAAAGGTCTACGTTTGTGTGAGGGGGGGGGGGGGGTAGTTGGTGGATGAATTTAGTAGAGAGTGGGTGGATACATCTTTTAGATAGATCTGGAGGGAATAGGGAGACGATGGAAATAGTCAACGTGTATGTCACATCGTCACTGACCCTTGTTGGTGTGTGGTGGCCATGTTTAGCTCCTGCATTGTTCAAAGATAAAGCCGTTGAGGGGAAAAAACGGTTAGTCCCTAAACAATAGGAGCGTGCGGCGCGACAACATCTGCTATGAAATATTTTGGTCGTTCTCAAGAGGAAGAAGGAATTCTTAGAATGTTTAGAATGTTCATTGACATTACTCCAGAAAGAGATAAGACTAAAAAGAGCGATCTCCTCAACTTCACACAATTGAAGATCGAAAGTTATCTGGATGCTTGAGGACAATCTGAAAGTCACGATCAGAGAGTTTACAGTAATACAGTAATACAATATTACTGTAAACCCTCTCTGGTCACGATCTAATGGTTAAGGCTGCCTCCATTTCAAACAATGTACCTCATGACCCAATTCCCTGCAAAACTTCTGCTGTGATTGGGCTGCCTCGACTCCTGCTGTACCAGATTTGGCAGCTGGTAGTGATGCAAAATACAAGTACAAGATACACGTCAAAAGTAGAAACAGTATTAGTGGGGGACGATGGGGAACAGCTCATAATGTGGCCAGCCAGTGTCACAACCTGTTTCTGTACATAGGTCGTCAAGAAAATTCGGATTTTATTTCAGGGCCATGGTTACGCTTCCCAAAACAGCAAGTCAAACAAAGCAAAATCAATCAATCAATCAAACAAACAAATGAACAAACGAAAATACAAACAAACAAACAAACAAAATAAAACAAACAACTAAGATTAGGCCAAAACAAGTCTAAAAACAAAATAATCAATATAACTTTTAAACAAGAAAGTTATTGCAACCCCAAAAAAGTTCTGCATTGGAAAATCTGTCGGAGAGGTATATTTTCATGCAGGGTTTGTGGTTTTTGTTTGTTTTTGTAAAGTTTTTTTTACGGCGCTCGCAACTGCATAAGGTCATATGAGCGCGCGGGACACACCTAATATTTTCAGTTGGTAGGAAATTGAAA
>NW_004797291.1:841481-843557 GCF_000002075.1 Aplysia californica | reverse complement strand
TGAGAGAGAGAGAGAGAGAGAGAGAGAGAGAGAGAGAGAGAGAGAGAGAGAGAGAGAGAGAGAGAGAGAGAGAGAGAGAGAGGACACTATCTCAATCTCACGTCAGGAAATGAATGCCGTCGGTTCAAGCTGGCGATCAGATCTCTGACAGGTGGTACTGAGGCACTGACAACTGACAAGAGAGAGAGAGAGAGAGAGAGAGAGAGAGAGAGAGAGAGAGAGAGAGATGTCCTAAATTTGAACATTCTTTGTCGCATTCCAATTTCCTTATTTCTCGAGGAGTCACAATTTAAAGAGTCAGGGTGAGGATGTAGATAGACGCATGTTGTCCCATTATCACTTTTTAAATTAATATTCACCGTAGTAGGTAGCAACCCCCTTCCCCTCTTCCCCCCCTCCCCACACACACACACTCCGCCCCAGCAGCACACATGACACACCCACTTACACCCACTTACACACACACACACACACACACACACACACACACACACACACACACACGCCTTTCTCTTTTTTGGATTGAATATAGGCCTATTGCATGTATCCTTATTCAGAGTGGTCCTTAAAGACATACACGTACATGTACATGTACAGGCCTACAATTTTGTTCAGGTACAATGTAGTTTTTGCAAACGTATTTTTTATGTTAATCACACGCCGACCACAATAAAATTAGAAGCACAGCATTTACACTATGGCTTTACACACTAGATGGCAGTCACGAACACATGCACCCACGTGTCATGTATATAATTCATTATATAATGTATATGTCTGTCATTACACACACACACCACACACACACACACACACACACATACACACACACATACACACACACACACATACACACACACACACACACATACACACACGAGGGCTCTCTTGGACGAGAGGTTACGATGTTTGTCTCTCATTCAATAGTCCCGGGTTCGAATCCGGATTGCGACGGAAAATTTTCTTCTCTAAAATGTTCTCGTGTCACCTCTTTACCCCCTCCTCTGGGCTCCTGACTCTTTCTGCAGCCTTTCCACTGCTACTCCTTGGCTCCTTCAGCCATACCCCTGATCTTATGGTCAGTAAGACCTAACACCTAGCCTTCTCGGATAAGGGCGAAAATCTCGGAGGTCCCGTGTGCAAGTAGCGTACGTTAAAGATCCCTTGGTGATCAAACATCGATAGGAGTAGGCTTCGGCCACCACCTCAGCAAAATTAAAAAATGATTCCTACCAAACGAAAACTTTTTAATGTGTCCCACCCGCTCATATGTGACTTTATGCAATTGCGAGCGCTGCAAAACACTTAGATCTACCAAAACACACACACACACACACACACACACGTGGGCAAGTACAGACGTACAAACAAACAAACAAACACACACAGACACAAACACAAACACGTGCGCGTGGGCACGTACTGACGCACGCACACGCACACACATATATACATACACATGCTCGCACGGGCACGCATACACGCATAAACACATCCACACACACTCGCTCACGCGCGCGCGCACACACACACACACACACACACACATATATATATACACACACACAAATAAACACACAAACTCGCAGACACAAACGGCGTGCACACCTACACGCCGTCTGTCATGACAGCTGGCACTGAAAGCATCTGGGTGCGTGCAGGTGAGGTATCATATCACGTACGCGCTGACCTCTCTCTCTCTCTCTCTCTCTCTCTCTCTCTCTCTCTCTCTCTCTCTCTCTCTCTCCCTCTCTCTCCCAGGTGAAAACGTCTTATTTGTTGCTGTTGTTGTTTTTGCATTGTTGTTATCGTTGTAGTTGTTGATGTTGCTGCTTCTGCGAGTGTCGAGGAATTCGATGTTGTTGTTGTTGTTGCTGTTGTTGTTGTTGTTGTAATTGTTGTTGTGTGAGTGACTGGAGGGCGTCTGTCTGTTTGTCTTCCAATCTCTAAACAAAGACTCCCTTGCATACTCCTCTTTACTCTCGGGGGGTGCCACTGACTGTAGTGTCTTTAGGCCGTTCCCAAAGGGGGGACATTTCTCGTTCATGCACAGTTGAATTGTAAATGGGCTGATTT
>NW_004797291.1:839800-841381 GCF_000002075.1 Aplysia californica | reverse complement strand
GTGGGGCGGGGTGGGGCAGGGAGGGTAGAGACTGGAAGCGCTGAGCTGTCCGCATGGCAAGAGCTGACGACGTGATATACCTCGGGTTTCACAAATATAACCTGACATCTAGATCTAAATCTAGATCTTAGTCTAAGCGGACAGATATCGGTTTCAAGGCCCCGCTTTTTGCAGCGAACGGTAGGAGTTCGGAGCTGCCTCTCTTCTTTCTTTCCTCTTTTTTTTTTCAAGTTCTATCTCTGTTTAGGAATACCTTTAAAGCTGTGTTCTCTAGTTTGTGTTAGTCGTTTATTTGTTTGTTCCTGTTTAAGCAGCATTGATTATGCTTCCCCTGTTGTGCTTCGGAAAGACTCATATCGTGCGAAAATAAAAGACTGATCTGATACTGCTACAAAATCGATTGCGCGGTTGGGGTGGGTTGGTAGAGGGGAGGGTCAATGTGATAAAAGAGCACTGTCGATTAAGATTGAGAATAGGGCTAATAATAAATTGCAGCTTAAGGAGAGAGCGAGAGGGAGAGGGAGAGGGAGAGAGAGAGAGAGAGAGAGAGAGAGAGAGAGATTGGAAAAAGTCCGTGGGAAAGAAACCTTTTGAGGGCTGTCGCAACCATAGATTAAACGGCTAACTGGGCTACGTGTAACAGGATTTGAAATCATGCAATGTCATTGCGGAAACTTAAAACCACCTGAAAGAATCGAAATGTCAAGGCGGCTTCCTCTTTAACTATCCATTCATGAAGCAGATGTAAAACGTGTATTATTGATCACTCGTTCTCGTTTTTTGGGTTGTGTTAAAAAGCTCATCTAATGTTCTCTTTTACCGAGAAAATAAACGAGCTCGAAATAGAAAGTGAAGTGGAATGGGGGGAAATGGTTGTTGATAGAGACCTGAAGTTTTAAGGACTAGTTGTCGGCTGCGCATTTAAAACAAAATTGCTAGCTGAAAGTTCTGAAATTGATTTTGATGTTGAAAAACTCTATACCTCACAATCGTACAATCATAGATTAAGAAGAGAGTGGCTAACCGCGTTGAGACGCTTCCACGTCTGAAAGATTCAAAGCGCACGTCGTGAAGTTATTTCACTTTGATGTTTAGCACACTAAACATAGTTTAGCATGCTACATACTGTATTTCAACATTTCGAACTACCAGTTGTTAGCTTAATCAGGCATTGCAATGATCTCCAATATTCAAAGAAATCGAGACACCGCTTTCAACAAGTCAGTGAATTCAAATTCTTGGCAAAAGTTGGCCCTTCCACATTCGATTGGGGGGGGGGGGGGGGATGCAACCCCACTGAGACTTTGGAACATTGCGCCGTATTTGTAAGTCATCACAGCGGATTTTGCGTTCGAAGGCAGGAGTATATAATGCCAATGTCCATCCAGTCACTGACAACAGTTTTCCATCAGGAATAGATTAAGAGGAATACTTAGCAAGCCTTAGATTGCAATGCTTCAATTACAGTTTATGAAATTTTTGCATTTTGTTGTTGTTGTTGTTTGTTGTTGGTTTTTGTGTGTTTTTATGTTTGTATGTGGTGGTTGTTTTTTTTCCTTTCTTTCTTTCTTCTTTTTTTTT
>NW_004797291.1:837695-838911 GCF_000002075.1 Aplysia californica | reverse complement strand
TGGGGGGGGGGGCAATTTGGCAAGCACCAAGTACACATCTTGCACCCCCATTCTTTTGAGTACATTATATGCAAATGTGTTATACAATCGTAACACTTTCAAGGTCATACTCTGTAAGTGGGCACTGAGTTTCAAGCATTGCCCTATACATGTGTGTGAACAGAAAAAAGAGGGGACTGGCATGAGTTTGAAGAGGACATGCACGTCACTTGTGGGCCACTGACTGAGAGAACATTTCTTCTGGTTTTGATTTGACCTCCTAGCTTATTCTTGGATTTTCCCCACATTAATGAAGATATAGAAACGACGGGAATTTTCTGGTGTACTTTAAAAATAGATGTCAAATGTATGTAGGTATTTGTAGACACAATCTTGATCATTCAGGAAGCGGGACGTCTGACCCTGTTTGTCAGGGCCAACCCAGACACAGAGGAATATGGTACACCCCAAAGAAAGACCGAAATACAATGTCCTCAATAAAAAAATTTCCGCCATTCGGGAATCGAACTCGGGTCTCCTGTGTGCGGCGGCGAAGTGTTTATTTATTGCTACATCACCAAAGCCTCTCCGGAGGACTTCCATGTTGTTATTGTTGTTTTCATCTAAAACATTGTTTAGACGGACAGAATTGCAAATTTGTATAAAAGGGACAGAGCCAGTTGGGAGAAATCGTGCAAAGAGCTTTTCTCAAGCAGACAACATCCAACCGAGCTGAAGCTCGAACCCCAATCTTATGATTTCGAGCTCGGTAGGTTAACTACTAGACTACCGACCCGAGAGAGAGAGAGAGAGAGAGAGAGAGAGAGAGAGAGAGAGAGAGAGAGAGAACTAAGTCTCTTTGACAATATAAGCCGATGTACTTTTGTCATAAATAATTAAAACGAATTTAATCTAGATTTTTCTCCATAATATACCTCGGGGGAAAAGCTCCAGCGCTTGTCTTGTTTCATTATTAAAGAACGAAATTACCTGAATATTCTATGCCATAGAAACAGTAAAATGTTCATTATGACTGAGTAATTTGAAAACGAAGGGGATTTGGGGACACTAACAAACATAAATACAGACACACAAACGCACAAATAGATAGATAGATAAGTAGATAGATAGATAAGTAGATAGATAGATTAGAGAGAGAGAGAGAGTGAGAGAGAGAGAGTGAGAGAGGGAGAGAGAGAAAGAGAGAGAGAGAGCGAGAGAGAGAGAGAGAGAGAGA
>NW_004797291.1:833941-837473 GCF_000002075.1 Aplysia californica | reverse complement strand
TTTCCCAAGGACACAACGTCGGGCCCCTGACGGGATTCGAACCCACGACCTTACGGTTGTGAGTCCGAGAGCCTAACCACTAGGCCACCGACGCCACACCATTGCCTTTCTCACCTTGCACCGAGATATAGGCCACAAACAAACACTTTCCAGCTTTTTCTATTCTGGGCTAGCGTCTTGATGTTATTCCAAGTCTTCCCACTTTTCTGTACATCGATTTCTGTGATTCTTCTTCAGGTTCCTCGCAGTCTTCCCCTTGATCTCTTACCCAGCGGATTCCAATCCAAAACGTTCTTTGTTATGCAGCTGTTTAACTTCCTGAGAGTATGTCCAATCCAACACCACCGCCTTCTTCCTACCTCATCTCTGAATGGGATCCGTCTTGTTTTCCTTAACACTTCCTCGTTGGTGACCCTGTCTGTCCATCTGATCCTCAGTAACTTTCTTAGACACTTGTTCAAGAAAACCCGGATCCTCTTTATGCTAGTCTGTGATGGGTTCCATGTCTCATATCCATACAACAGGACTGACTTCACATTTGAATTGGAAATCCTCAAATTTGTTCTAAGTGAGGTATCTCTGGTCTTCCAAATCCTATCCAGAGATATGAAAGCAGCCTGTGCTTTTCCAGTGTGGGACTTTATTTTATCACATGTTCATCCCTCTGTGTCAATTATACTCCCAAGATAGCAGAAGGATTCAACGTCTTCTAGTTTATTTCCTTCTATTGTGACCTGCTCCTTTCGTTGTGCATCTGTCCTTAGGACCTTCGACTTTCCGGGGGGATCCTCATTCTAACGGACTCCGATAGGCTGTATAATACTGATGTCTTTGTTTGCATCTGTTCCTGGGTGTGTGACAGAAACGTCAAGTCGTCTGCAAAATCCAGATCGTTCAACTGTGTCAATGGTGTCCACTGTATATCATTTACGTGTCCTCTGAAGGTTTCCTTTATCAGCCAATCAACAGCCAATATGAAGAGGAAAGGTAAGAGTAAACATCCCTGTCTCACACCAGTCTTGATGCCAAACCAGAAATCTTGACCTACACCAAAAGTGGGCCTTTCCCTACGTGCAGGAGAAGTTTTGTTTCATTGGTACGGTGTGTTTCGTTTGGTTATAACTTATAAATAGAGAAAACTCTCGTAGTCTTTTAAAGAAATCAAACAAGACGCCAAAAACCTTACCTTCGATTTTCTCAAACAGCATTTTTCGGGACAGTCCCCTTGTACTTAAAAATGACAATTTTTATCGAGTATCTCATTCTTTCTGCTGGGATGTTGTGTCCTCAGCCTGTGCAGGCCATAACAGACAGTGTCAGAAGCCTGCTTTCTGAATGACCTAAATTGTGTCGATGGGGGCACAAAAAACAACATTAAAAAAGAGATGTCTAATGCAGAGATATCAAACTCAATCACTTACGGAAGGTCAAACCCAAATTACATTTAAGGATGCGTGCTGAATCGGATCAACACTTATTAAGCAGTGGAAAACTAAACCTTTTTAAAACAATCATATTATGAATTAAAAGAGACAAATTTAAAATAAAAATCAAATTAAGGCATACCAATTTCCTCCACTCTTATGCTAATTTATCAGAGCTGGATGTTTGGCATATTTTCTAAGCAACTAGGCCTACATATAGTTCGTTTGCGTTTGGAGTAAGGTTCTGTGTCATGGAGATTCTCGGGATGGATTAACTAAAATTCTCTAGCAGGTCAGACATGTAATTGTTCGCCGTTGGAAGCGGCCTAGGATCTTGACTTTTGACTCCTATGGTCTGGGGATCAAGGACTGGTGATGGGTCTCATTTAAATATTGAGAAATGCCTAAGCGTCTCAAACAGCTTCTCCCAATCCAGCCAACCGTACCTGCCCGTGGTGTCCCTGTCCTCACTGACACGGCTCTGGCGAATGGCGAGTTGTTGGCGCCAACAAACCAACCCCCCAGTTTCCTAGAGGGGTTAAAACAACAGGATGGGAGCATGTGTGGCCCCACAAGGTGCAGGAGGCAGAACCCACCGATGCGTGGTAGACGCTATGCTCCTCACTAACATACCCCTACTCTCCCTTAAGTGGGTGTCTATTCTGCCTAACACCTCTACTACTTTCATCAACACACTCTCTGTGGCTGAGAAGGTACCAGCCAGTTTGAGAGTGACTGGGTGCAGGGGATGGACCGAGCAGAATGCCTGACTTGCTTTCTGGCCGTGAAACCTCTTAGTAAAGGCACAACGACCCAGGACGTGACGATCCAATGGCTTTTCCAATGGGCAACGTGAACCCTACCGGAATTACACGTTCACAGTCTTTCCAGTCTCATGAAAACTCCTAGTACCCTCCTATCCTCAACATGAATGGCCTCTTCTCAGGGTGGGCAGACAGTCCACAGACACCCCAGTCCACAATGCCACGACTCCTATGGTCTAAATCTTAAGGCACTTTGTTAGTTTGTTTCAGTGAAGAGAAGCACATCAACACAAGATACAATAATAACGATTCAGAAAAGACAAGACCAGAAACAAGTACATGTACAGCCCCTCACCCCCTTAAAAAATAATTTTGAAAAATCAGTTCACAAGAAAACACAACTGTCAAGTAACAAGAACATTTTAATGTGTCAAATATATATATATATATATTACATTTACATGGTATCAGTTTTCATAAATTATCAATGAAAATTAAGTCTTATTCTAAATCAGCAGTCGGATAATGGTGATGTTGTGGTAGTGAAGGACTGCAGCGAATAAAATTACACAAATGCCCAAAATGACTAGGCAAATAGCCTTGCGTTTACACTCACATTTGCAACAACAAAAATCTGTAAACGCAAAATCAGAAAAAAAAAATCAAAGCCTACTTACCAGTTATCATACATACTTTACAAGGCCAAACTAAAGTTATCGAATAACAATGTCCACAAGATCTAGGGAATCATGTCAGGTACTTACACTTAGACAAAAATAGGTAAATACCTTACCTCCATATAAAAACCCCTTCCAAAAGAAGGTACATATATCTTTTGAAAAAGAAAAAGAAGACAAGGAAAAAAACATGAAAATCAAACTTACAATGTTTCAGTGTTGCAAAAATTCAAAGAGTCTTTTTGGCAAAGGCGTATAGATAGTAATAAATTGCATTACCAAGAAACACAAAAATATAACAGAAAAATTAGATGTATAAGTAAGCGCTTTCAACAAATTTTAAGAAACATTTCTATCCTCATCAAAAATCTTCTTCCAAACTCGTACTAAAGGAGCAGAGCAAAGCACCCGCCAAATGAGTTTAGAAACTTCATATCTGTTGTCTAAAAAGAATTAAAATCATAGGTTTATAAAAAATAAAAAAAAGAAACTTCAGTGTTTCCAAGAACTAGCAAAGCTTTTTGAGGAAGAAGGGAAGATACAGTGAAAGCACGTCAAACACTTGAAACAAACTGTCCTAAACTCACAGTCATTATGTTTTCACACCTCTCGTCTTACTGGTCTTTTTTCTCTCTCACTTTCTGCGTCTTTTTTTTTTATAGCCCCC
>NW_004797291.1:819983-833841 GCF_000002075.1 Aplysia californica | reverse complement strand
CCCCCCCCCCCCCCCCCCCATCTCACCTATGAACCCCACTCCCTTCCCCTATACCCCCCTCGTTCCATAATGTCTGATGACAAATAATAGTCAGTTTCAATGCTCAAGGCAAAAGCATAAAGGCAAAGTTATCACATAAAGAGATACTGTAGTGACTAGTTACAATACACCTAATGTTCCAAGAAGGATATGACATTGCAAATGACATGGGATTAAGATTTCCACCTCAAACTGATATGAAACGCACAGTTAATGCTGCATTTAACTCTCACAATATTAAATCTGACAGAAGTTCCTCATTTAATATTTACTGAATATGCATGTCCTAAAATCATGCCTGTTCAATCTAACCAATAAATCAGCTGAAACTTCCACAATCTAACCTGAAAACGGGACTATGAACAACATAACCATAATCAGAAGAACATAACCCTGATGACAACAGATGAATGGAAGACTGAATAGGCTTTTTTTGTTGAATGTGTAAAAACAGCAGATCAAAACAATGGTGTTACAGGAAATGACTGCAGATCGACAGCTTAGCGTAAAACTCCCCCATACACCATTCGGAAAAGTGATGTTTTACAGAGTCTTACACTGAGCAGTCGAGATGTGCGATGAGACACTTCACTACACGCAAACATTTCGACACAATCCAAGGACAATACCCGGTACACGTTTATATATGTTTTCATCTTCTGCGTAACTTTTACTCTTCAAACACAACATTTTGGGGATGTCCAAAATTGATAGGAATACATATACTTAATCCATATATATGCACTGGCAGAATAAATTCAAACAATGCACTGGACAACTGCGTCTCTGATGAGACCAAAGGTTAAAAGGGGGTATGAATTTCAGCTATCAAACTGGGTAGCGATGGACAGTTATTTAAAACAATGATATACAGTCGAACCTGCCTTAACGGAAACCTGTGTAAAACGGAAACCTGTCTTTACGGAATCTCCCCGCTCCCCCCTTGATATATTCCTCTTTAATTACCTGTATAAAACGGAAACGGAAAGGAAATCCGCTCCCTTCCGAGGGTTTCACCTGACTAAGACGGAAAATGCTTTGCCCGCTCAGCCCTGATTTGAAACAAAACTCACAAGTTTGATTCTGCCAGCTCTAAACTTAACGCCATGGCCATGTCGCTGGGCGAGGAAGGGGAGTAGGGGTGCGATGGGGGTAGAAGTTACCCTATGTTACCCCATCATGTGAGCAATGAGCACTGCAGATGGTCAATGTAGTGTGGGTGTGATTTTTCACGACTACCCGTGAGAGTGCTCGAGTAGCGAGCCACTACCACGGAAACTTTCTTGGGTAGCCAGAAGCCAGAGGTGTGAAATTAGATTGACCAATGCCTGCCACCCTGATCGTACGGCCAGCCGAGAAAAGAGTTCCTCGAATCATTGTTACATGATGGCAGTGAGGGATGGCATTGGTGGGTGGGACTAAGGGGGGAAGCAAAGGAGATGTTCAAACGCTTCTGTTTTTAATAGGTCAAACAGTGGTCCTATGAAAGGCAAGCACTGACGGTAATTGGATAAGTAAGACTGACGCATGTCACTATCAGACAGGATAGCAGCTGAGAGGTGTGAAGTTTTGACCACTGCTTGACGATCGGACAAGCGATCCTTGATCCCACCGGCTTGGCCTTTGAACTCCCCCCCCAATTCCCCTGTCTAAGACGGAACTTTTTCCCCACTCCCTTGCGATTCCGTCTTACACAGGTTTGACTGTAAATACCCAGCACTTTTGTCGTTGTCATTCACAAGACTAGTCATATATGCTGTTCTGCAATAATACCACACAGTGACTCAAGAGGGCAACAATTCTCCGAAAACAAGAGCAGGTCAGACTACTATTAATGCTTCAGCAAAGTTGCACTCTTTGACCACTATGACAATCAGTTACAAAATATGAGTCTGTTGTGACCAGGGATTTTAAGTTTTCGAAAAACCTTAGAAGACAGTTTCCAAATTTTTAATTTACCACATTCACCAAATAAATACTTTCAAACCAAGGTCATAGATCAAACTAACAACTATTCAAACGATATGATTCATAAAAACGCTCCTCTGTGATTGGTGTAGGTTTCTGTTTAAAATTTCCATTCATGCCTTACATGAACAGTGAAATTTTACAAAGCTTCCCCTTAACACTTAGTGACTGTACACTCATACTTCCTTACAAAGCTCCCTAAAGAATCATTAAAGGGAAAACACAAGTCAAATTTCAACTTCAAAGGTACCTGTAGCATTCTGTAAATTCAAGCATGAAAAAAATTAACACTAAATTGAAGTAAACATACTCTTTGTTCGATTGCGAGGCAAAGGTTTGTTTGACACAAAAAGTATTATTCAAATCCCAGAAATGGGTATGCTTTCTCCTGAGAACATAATTGGTAGACATCATGGCAGGAGAATAGATGGTCACACAAAGTGATAAGTGGTGGAAATGTATTGAGGGGGAAAAAAAAACCCAATGCCAATCACAGCACCATCAGTGACAGCATTATCAAGCATCTCTGGCACACAATGTATAGACATACAACTTTCACATTTTCATCAACAAATGAGACAGATCTGAACACTGAGCAAGACTTTTACTTTCCTAATATATCTTTAAAACAAAAACATATCTACTTGTCAATGGAAAAAGAGACAATGATGACAACAACCTAACATGTCATTTTCCTTAAAACCAAGCACTCACCCCAAAAGAAAAAAAAAGAAAGAAAAAAAATGCAAAAATATAAAAGTATTTGATTGGTAATCATTATTTTTATTAGAAAGAAAAAGTAAAAATTTCCACCTCTGAAAGAATGTCAGAAATAAAAAGAAACATTTATCGAGGCAAAACGTAAATTTATATAAAAACTGCTCAGTAATTTAAAAAAACCCAGGGCTATTCCCTACTTCATTCTTTAAGTAATCTTTGAGAACCTCTTTGGCATTTGTTAAAAATGTACCACTCAAGTTGCAAAGACTGAATCTCAATCCACTAGAAAGAGAATGATACTGAGGTAGATCAAGTCTGTAAGCCATACATATAAATTATAAGTTCGCACTCACTATGAAACAAAAAAAACAAAAAAACCCAACCCCAAAACACAAACAAACATACATTATGATGATTGTGACAGAAACCATGAACAAGATGTATTTGTTCCTCCACTACAAGACTTTCATCATGGTTATTTGACTGTCAACTTTTTACAGCTTTGCTAAATGAAAACACAGTCAAGCAGGGATACTCAAACATGTCAGGGATTGACAAAAACGTTCGACACATCCATAATTCGAGTTAACTGATAACATAAAATTAAAAAGATATCAATTTAGGAATGGCAAATTGTATGAGCTAACCGCGATTCCAAGTTTTCTGTGTTTGTGGTGTCTGTGCCCAACTATATAAGAAATAAAAACAGCAGATAGGAATAACATTGCTAAGGACAGACTTATATAATGTCATTTTCAAAGAGCTATAGAGAATACTTTTTTACTGGTCCAGTGGCAGACCATCAAGTAGAACAGAAACATCAAGCTTGACCATCAAACTACTTTCATTGTTGCTTGAAACACCTAATTTCAAATGAACAAAGGTACAGGCATCTCAGAACTGTCTTGTTCATCGTTTGATTTTGGCACATTTTCTTCTTGTATTTGTGTGCTTAAGTGTCCAGTTTTCACACTGCTTGCTTTATGTCAGGGGCAAAAAAGCAGAAGCTGACATTAATTGAACGAAGGTTCAAAAATATATTGCACAGGATCTATTCGACTTTTCATTTGAAAGATGCACTCTAAATAGAACTTCCCTCTCAGAAGTACGGACTTCCAATTTTTCACTATTAACAACAGATTATTTATACAGATAAGGAAAAACGTTATTTAAAACCAGAGAAGAATGACTTTTTCAATGATACCACCAGGGTTTCACTCTGGTATCCATTTAGCCACAACATCTTCGTGGTGGGTCCTTGTTCATATTTCTTCATTACAGTACATGAATCATTGGAAAAAAAGTCATACTCAGTGCATGAAATTGGGGTGAAGAATTTGTCAGCACGCAGACTAGACTCTGTAAGATTATCTCCAAATACATTTCAGTCCACTATGGATTCTTTACAAAATGAAAGCACTTACTAACTGCATTTTAGTATGGCTCCAGGCTTTTGCCCTTTATAACTATTAAATACACAAACAGAAAAAAATGAGAAGAAAAATTCCCTGTTGTGGATACCGGTAGAAAACTACTTACTTGACATTAATGACAGAACATTGTAAGATCATGTTAAGTACATTAGGTATCTATTTTCCTATTTAACACAAAACTGCCCCTGAACAAAAACTGTAGTGTACTTTCTCTCTTCGTCCACAATGACACACTGGTATGTGTATTGACACAAGCTTAAAATCTGTTCTTAAAATGTATGTTTCATATGCAATTAGAATAAAAGAGAATTTTTGTTTACTACAAACAAGACTAAATCAAGTCAGTGTGAAAACAATGCTATGATTCAAGTGCAGAGAGTTCACATGATGTAAACACACTTAGCTAACAACTGATAGTAGGAAAAGTGAGTACCTCAAAACAGTGGCTAACAAACAAGTCTTAACATCATGTTTTTATACACGTAGAAAGCATTTTCATGAAGTAATCACATAACTGTTGTGCTGTTTCCTTACAGGACTGATTTTCATACTCATCTCTGTGCAAGGCAAGGGTTATCAAACTTCAAACTTTCTTAATAATCTAGGATCTAATTTACATACCATAACATTTTCAACACTGGCCTACCTGTGCCTTAATTAAGAGACCTAATATTTAGGTATGAGTAATACCGTAACAGACGGCATTCAATCCCTCACCCTGTTGAATTGCAACACTGGTCAGAACGTTCATGCACCATACAAGTCACCACTGGTTTAAGTGTGACATGAAGTAGAGTAGAGCATGTTAAATGGAAGTATCAAAATTTTTATTTAACTATCTTGCATTTTTAAGCTTATGTCCTTAGTTGATGCATTTACTGAGATAGAATAATTTAGGCTTCTTGCATATGATAGATATGACACATTTATCAAGGCATTGGTGGAGAATTAAAACAATAGCATAAGGCTGCTGATTACCTTCACTCCTTTACCTCTGAATGAGAAAGAATCAATGACACATCAATTACGTTGGGAAAGAACAGGGTTAAAGAGAGGCAGTTAGAAAAGGGAAATTTTCTTTGCACCATGCCTATCAATCTTGGTCTGTTTCCAATGTCCCTACTCTGACTGTTAAATATAAACCACCATAAAGATCGTCTAAAGTAGATGCATTATATTACAAGCAAAAAGAAAGATGAAAATTTAATGAATGACACACTAATCACATATATTCAAAAATGGTAAAGCATTGAAAGAAAAGGAATTGGTTTCAGTTCATCAGAGCTCTTTTGTGCTCAGAAAATATTGAAAAAATAGAATAGGTCTGAATAAATTCAATGACAATGTCATGTTAATCTGGAAATGGTTTGGAATTCTAAATGGATTATGGGATCAAAACAATAAATGAATAATGAAATGCCAAAATGAAATGATATGACAACGATGGTCTACTAATTTTCAACTTTAGCACAAAAGAAAAATGATTAAAACATATGGCACTTTTTTGATAAAACAACTAGAGGCACATTATAACGCATTTTTTCTCAAAGCCCAGCGCACAAAAACAAACACATACACAAACAACTCTTTTTTTCTACTTACGAACAATTATCTAGGCAAACTAAAGTCAAATATAAAACAAATATATATTGATTGAGCAATAATTTCTCTGTCAAAGTATCCAAATTCCTATTTTCTTGAACCAAAGTATTTAAGGCATCTGTTAAAAGAATAAAAGAAAGACTTCAAAAACACACTTTTCTGCTTTAGCTTTAGTGTTTTACGGCACTTGCAACACAAAAAGGTCATATAAGTGCCAAAGATTAGAGGTGTTACAAGAGAATAACAAACACAAAAAAGAAGGAGGGGAGATAATTATGATAGACGATTGATAGGACAGAAGAAGCAAACCACATCAGAGCACCCACCAACCATCCACACACACTTTTCAAAAATTAAAAACCAGTGGAAAAAAACTGAATGAAGAAAGGCGCAAAAGAGAAATTTGTCCCTGATCAGAAAAACAGCCACTACCTCTGACATAGTGAGAGTTTCCCATGAATTCCCTTTACTTATTGCCTCCATCCCCACCTCACCATCTATCAGTCAACCTGTCTTTAGGTTGACACACCCACACACACAAAAAAAATCAGAACAACTTTATTATGGTTACTTCACAACCATTCATGACAAACTGTACATCAGTCAACCTTGCAATAAACCCACCCCTAGTGAAACAAAATTCCCAGACACATCCAAGAACACCCAGAAAGAAAAGTAATGAACAACACTCACAACAGAGACTCGAAATGGTGGGCTAAAGGAAACAGGAGAACCATAACACTCACAGCACTTTCATTCACAAAGTACACCCAGAAACAATTCTTTAGCATACTATTGATATTTAAAAAGGAAGATAATAGAACTTCCTCACAGAGTACAGCAAACAATGAGGAATGCTCTTTGACTGAAGCATTAGATTATCATCCCTTGCTCTCACATGATAAACTGAAGCTTGAAAAAGGTGAACAACAAAAAGAAAATCAACGTGTCTTAGAAAAATCACTTTGTTTTCCATAGAGGCACAGAGGGATTTTGATAAATGAGAATGAAGATTTCCCATCACAGAATACTTGTTTGATTCAGTAAGTCATGGTAAAGCTCTTATCTCCTGCTCTGAAGTCAGCTGTCTTGATGTAAAATGAAAATAAAAACCCACTCACTGGAAACAATCACATTTCTCTGTGACAGAATATTTCCTTAAAAAATATCCTTGGGACTAGCAATCAAAAGGAGGTCATCCAACATTTTGGAAGCAGTCAGTACTTGCAAACTCACAACATTTTACACAGCATCATATATCAAGAACACATTTTTCCTCCTGAACTTTCCTCATACCTTAAAAGCAGTCTCCAAGTTGATAAAAATGTTGGAACATCACATCACATCAAGCCTTTCTGAAGAGCTCAAAAGTTGATCACAAACTTCACACAGGTAAACAAACCAATCTAGATGACACATTGCCAGTTCATCATCAGTTTTCTTTCAATCTCTTATTCACAGAGGAACAATTGAATCCCACAACCGTAGCAGATACACACTTGCTCGAACACTCTGCACATCAGTTTAAGTTCTGGTTACCATTGATTAAAGGAACTGCCTGGCGTTTAATACTGTTTGAGTCTGAGCTCCCTGGAAATGGAATGAAAGATTTATTAACTTCTCACGAAGAGAAAATGTCGCATATTCACATTTTGCATTTAGGCATAATTTAGTAAAAATAATGCTCTCCAAATTAAGGATGTCTTTCTTTATAGTTTTGAATACTTATATAACAAACTGCAAAAGCTATGTGATCATTTACAAAAGACAATGCATTTAAATTTGAAGAAAAAGATAATACAACGGAGTTAAGAGCTAGAACATTGATACAATGGTAGTCATTCAGTACAGAGAAAAAGCAAGAAAGCAAACACATTAAATAAAAAGAAAGGAAAAAAAAGTGGGACAACAAGTAGTGCCCTCCAATCATCCACCACCTTCAGAAGGGGAAAATAAAGGAACATGCATTTTGTCGGCAAGCTGTTAAAACATTGTAAGCCCAGAATGCAAAAACTGTCCCATTTTCTAATAATAAAAATTGTACCGACATGATGCATCTTATTTTGCTTTTCAACATATTTTTACAAAATAATTTTTATGTATGTAAAACCGATACCAGAGATTAAGGAACTGCAATTTTTTAAGTTTCAAAATGTTTGGCCTGGCACATCTGAACAGCTGGCCAGCAATTTGTTCATTATGATTCTGTTCCTCTTTACCCACATCCAAACAACTGGACAGACAGCATCCTTGATGAGAGTCTCTTAATAGGCGAAGTGGATAGGAGACAAGGGTTAGTATGTTTTAGAAAGGGAACTACCTATTGCAAAATTCAGGTGCACTATTAATAGAAGAACCCACAGTCCACAAAACAATGAAAACTTTTTGGGAAGAACATCAACATAACAATAAACATTGAGGGTTGGGGAAGTGTAAAATGTTGCTGGGGGAAAAAAAATAACAGATGGACAGAAACAAGTAAGAATTACTAATTCATCCTCTATCCATCCATCCATACTGAGCAACAATACAAGATGTGAACAAGGAACGGGTGAGCCACCACTTTGTTCTGATATTTAAAAAAACTAAAAAGGAATGAAAGACAATATATCAAACCTTTGAATCTCTTCAGTGCTTGGGCTCTTTCCTCTGCATCATAGTACCAAACTGTTATTGCATACCTGCATATAGAAGTCAGTTTGATTTTTAAAGTTTTTAAACATAGCACTTTTTCAACATAAAATATCGAAGTTCTGTGGTGACCTCATTCAAACACAAGGAGACCATTGCACCTTTATATCAAGTCAAACTGCCTATCATAAAAACAAATGTACCCCCAACAAACGAAGCCTACCAAAGAAATTAAAAAATATACTGACTTTAAAAAAATTAAGTTTAATATTTTGAATAATAAAAAAATACCCTCCCCCAAAAAATAAATAAAAACAAATAAATAAATAAAAAAATTGGAATAATTGTGAAAAGCATATCAGTCTCATTTCAAAGTTTAAAAGTCTACAAAATTACAGATTTTCAGTCCCACTACTACTCCAGACTGTAAATAAAGAAAGACAAAAATCTTAACGTTTTTCCTTTTTTTTAAAATAGGAAAATTTTTAACAGGTAGGTGTGAAATGGATTTTGCATCTTAAAAGAATACCAAACTACATCTTTAACATGAGCATCAAAATGGCTCTTACCTTTCTTTGAAAGCTTGCTCAACTTCATGAGGATTTCTCCGGTCTGACCAGAAAAAGAGCAGTCTATCAAATTTTGGTTCAATGTTTGCTACTCTGTCTTCACCCTCAGGGTAGATTCGAAGGAGTCCTCCGTGTTGCTGAAACATTTTTTAACCAAAAATATTACATTGGATGAGATTTTCAAAATCTGCTCATTATATTTTAAAATTTTTTAATATGTTACGTCACAAGTGACAGGATACAAATTTAATTTTATACAATATTCTGATATGATGAATTACAAAACAGTGAATATTCCAGTATCTATAAAAACAAAGAAACCAAATGAAAAATACAAGTAAACTTAAAGAAATGTTTAACAAAAAAGAACAAAATAATTTCTTGACGAGTCCTGCCCAACTGAGCCTACTATAGACTAGACCTGCAGATCTAAGCTCCTGATATATATGCCCTACTATTATAATATAACCTGTACACGGAGGCGTGCATATAATACACAGAAGGCAAGGGTAATATAGTTAGTCACCCATGTACAACAACTGCACTTTGGTCTATTGGATAAGATAAGCAATGTAGTTTGCCATTTTTATAAAACTTAGAAACGATACAATGCATGCTGATGTAGCAACTTCCATTGTTGATCTGGCCTGTCTGTAAAAATCTCCAAAAATTTTCACAAGGTGCAAATTCAAAAGTAAAAAAAAACAAAAAACCCCAAAATCTTAATCCTTTTATCTCTTCTCTAGTTACTGAAAATAAAACACACCATATGAATATCAATTACATCACTATTTTGAGTTAGACTTTAAAAAAAACATTCAAGGATAAAGAAATAAATGTGATGTATAATGTAATATCTTTTTTTTTTTTACTTTTATTGTAAAATAACAAAAACACAAGTTTTAATTCTTTGCGTGACTGAAAAATTACACATTTCAATTAATATCTACAAAGAATACAAAACTTTTGAGAAAATTAAACAGGTGCACTTCTTAGTTAAATATGTAATAGCCTGACAGCACTGTCATAAAATGTGAACACGGAATCACAATATTCTTCAGTAAGATCATGCTATTGGTTTTTTAAAATTTTTAATGGGTTTACAAATTCAATGTTAGAGATATGAAAAAAATGTTCTACAAACTCATGTTAGCCTAAAGCAGAATAGTAACACAGAATGTTTAACTTCCTATACTGTGTTATCTGACTTACCCTGACGTCCCAGTTTTCGTTGAGGTAGTAAATGCAGGTTATGCAGCGACCATCACCATTTGGATTGTCAACATGTCTAACATAGCGGGTCTTTCTCCCAGGATAACATGCCACCATCGCCTTCACAGAAAAAAAATTGAGAAAATCATGAACAGTGTACTGTAAAATTAGGAGAAAAAATTCATACAAAATACATTATGTTGTGAAATTTACAATGACTATTTTTTTTTCCACATATAATTTACAACCTCCATAAAAAGGTTTCAATCACATCTTTCCATTAAATTTATTGCTTCAGGAAAGTTCCCAAGACAGGCCCTGATTAGCTTGTCAATATAATTAAAAAACAATTACAAAGGCCACAACGTTAGCAGATCCTTCAAAATTATCTCTGACTTTAATTAAACAAAATATTTTAAACAAGTTCGTCGCCTTTGCGATAAGATCAGCCAACTCACAAAACATTTTTCTTTTTATCAAAAATTACATACGAATTTTTTATTTCACAAATTATTATAAATTATCAGTTTCTTTAGGCTCAGCTAGGTCTACATTCAAAGACAGGTCTGAATTTGACACGAAATGCTCCATAAAGCAGAATCCACAGCCTGCTGAAACCAATGAATTATTAATGATTTTTGTTTCTCCTGAAAAATTGTATCCTGCTGGAGTTAGCTGGTATCACTAGGACGATAAGTAGCAGCAGCAATAGCAATAAAAACAGACCAAATCTAAATCAAGAGATATACCTACAAACTTTTTTTTAATCCATTATAATAATCATAATATTAATTTTAAGCCAGATTTTCACTATTCAATCAATGATTTCAGAGTGTTCAATTAAAACTTATTCAATCTTTACAACATTCTGTAGGCTACCTTTTCAAAAATTAAATTTTTTTTTTAGCTTACCTAAACCGCAAAAAGAAAGCTGACTACTTATCATTAAACAGTCTTAAACAAAACTTGCTTGAATTAGATCTATTTATTAAAATATATATTGTTCCCAAAGATTAAATTTTTATTCCCTGAGTGAGAAAACTCAATTGGCCAACAAGAATATTCTTTAAAAATCAACTCACAGCAATTTTATAGATCAATATAAAAAAGCATACAACCCCTTGCCCTCAGTAAAATTATGTAAACAAACGATGGGGGTACCTACCTTGGTTCGTTCATTGATGGTGTAAGGTTCCAGCTGACTGGCACACTGAAGCACAACTGCATCCATGCATGAAATAAGGAAATGGATGTTTTCGCTTCTTGGTTCTGTGCCATCCACCCAAGTGATCATATCACCACGAATGTACTTATTGCTAGATGAAGAAGGTCCATGCACTAATTGACCTTGTTTCATAATTCCCGCAGAGGAAAGTTGCAGCACCTCTTTCAAGATTTCATAGCCAGTGCTTTCGCCTAAAAATTTATCAATCACACAAATACCATATTTTGTAAGACAATCCACGACATATTTTGCTAAAACTTTAAACCGAGACCGCAAAACAGACAAGTACTGCTCTCTGCTTTGCGACGGCGAAAGTAATTCTTCCCCTTGACCCATTGCTGAATCTTGCGCCTGCCTAGCTGCAGCTGCTCTCGCAATAGGTGGCAGACTTATCCTATGTGTTGAATGGTCTAAATAGTATCTCTCTGGTGGTAGGCCATCTTCTGAAATGCTGGGCAAGTTTCCTTGCTGCTCATATTTATATTTCTTTTTGGAAGACTTGGACTTGGTACGCTGTTTTCCTAGTAGCACAGTCTTGCCCTGGACCTGGCTGCTATCATCACATTCGCGGGAGTCATCAATAACCCCCTCTCTCTCGCTTGGCGATGTGAGCTGCTGCGCCTCCCCCGCCTCAGCAGGGTCCTTTTCCTCTTGACTGGTTTTGCCCCCCGTAATGTCCTGGTGACCTGTCACAGGGCATGGCAGTGCTCTGGGCTCGTCAAGAGATAATTTTAAAGGTGATTCTAGGTTGGAATTATCGTCGACACCAACCGAATCTGCATCTGTGTAATCGTCCGCGCCTTCGACTTCGTTAGGCATGCTCTGCTTCGCACGCTCAGTCGCGTCGGCCTCACGTCCGCTGTCACTTATCGACGAGGGTTTTTTGCTCTTTTTGCACGCCCGCTTATGATCTTTCCAATCCTGGCGCTGATGAGCTTTACAGCAGTACCAGGTACCCCTACAACCCCCACACAGCGACAAATTTTCAAGTGCTCCACACAACTGGCATACATTCACCTCGTCACGTAGGCCTGTTGTCAGTGTTGATAGTCCTCCTTCCGCCATTTACTGCTCTCTCGTAAGCAAAGCCGCATGTTCTACGACTTTTCCTTCAATCTGCAGGCCCTCTGGCTGATTGTGGGGCTGAAACATAACATATATTTCACTTTACAAAAGCACAATTCACTGTAACCACTTAGATCCATAAACAAAAGAAGAAAACGAACACGCTCATCTCGACGTGCCTTAGCCTAGCGATTCCATGTTGATGTTTACATGATGTGGGTCAAGTTGTAAACGTCACTTCCTCATGTGCAAGTGTGGTGCTACTGTGGGGTCACGATGTTGCGTTGGCAAAGAAGCAGACACTTCAAAACACAAACCTGTGCGCGCTTTTTGGTAGGCTAAAGTACTCAGAGCGTTATACAATCAAGAAATTATTCTCTTTCTGTACTGTTCTAAACTCGAAATAAATGTGAAAGCCACAACACCATAGTCTAGCAGCGAAACTGCACGCCGACGGCTCTCTTTTATATGCAACTTTTTTTTTTCTAAAAGGAAAAAAAGTTAATTGTGTCAAGTCGACATTTTGGCACGTGTTTCAGAATGATGACAAGACGATGCGTGCCAGCAAAGGCGAGAAGGAGGCACGCTGCTTTTGTAAAACACTACATGACTACATGTGTGAATACATAATAACACAGATCTATCCGCACTCAAGGTCGTACGACCTGGTAGTACCGTAAAAGAAAGATGTATTAAATTTTCTAAAGAGTACAAGTCTACAAAAAATACAACCTCAAAATAAACAAACGAACAATAACAACAAAAAGTACATGATTTATCTAAAGCTTCGTCTGTAGTTTTAAAAGCTTTCACGGAAGAAATTAGAACTAGAATGTTTCATAATTCGAATATTTTTGTTAACGTTAGGTCTCGTTGATTCGTATAGATCTATGTGTATAAGGCCCAGAAGGGGAGGGGGTGTCTATATTATGTGTTTTTAACATATTTTATGTGTTTGTGCATGTGTCCATATTGGTGTGCGCGCACGTGTGTGAATGCCCGAACACAGCATAATTGTGTAGAGAGCTCACTCGAGTCCGTACGTCTTTCTTTTGGCTCCACAAATTATGTTTCCCCCAAAGACCATAATTTAAAAAACGGCTTTTCCTTAATTCCTCCTCTTCCATTTCTTATCTAGGTGGTACAACAGGTATCAAGTCTTAGAGGAAGAAAAGGTGCGTGCAGGGGGGGGGGGGCATGTAATTAAGTGTAGAGTAGCTGTAAAGTGGTCCTGCCCCTTCAATGTCTTGCATTACGCCAATATTTTAGAGACGGGACTAACATTCAAACGTTTATATTATGTTGATGAGTAGGACAGTGAAAGATGTGCCATGATTATAAAGATAAAAAGAGTAATATTTACAGTACCAGTAAAGCATGTGTATTTTCGGGGG
>NW_004797291.1:819367-819877 GCF_000002075.1 Aplysia californica | reverse complement strand
CATTCTCTTCCTCGTATGCAAAAGACGAGGGTTCGATGCTTCCTTGATGAAGTATGTATAATAGGCCTAGATCTATGTTAAAATATTTGATGACTTTATTTTAAAAAAAATCATAGACAGTATACAGCCTGGCTGCAGTATTCAGCCCAGATCTGGCATTGGCGGGCTAGAAGCTGCCCGCCTCCCAAGCAATTAATATTGCGTCGGTTGAGCATTAGGGGGGCTTCACCTGGAGGCTATCTCGCTTATTACTAGACCGAATTTTACCAAATTTCACACATATGGCAAGCATAGTAAGAAATCTAAAAATCTGCAATCAAATTTGAGAAAAAAGTTTCGTTTCCATGGATACGCCGCCATACTGGATTTTATTGACATGTCTTACGTAATGAATACCGCACTTGTCGCTCATGAAAATTGATTGTTTGTTTTTTTGCATGCGTGTTCACAAACATTAGATCTAAAAAATTGTCTTTTGTTTTTTTCCTAATCGAATTAGAAAATTTTTAA
>NW_004797291.1:813993-818538 GCF_000002075.1 Aplysia californica | reverse complement strand
TATATATATGGCTAGATCTACTTAAGATTTCAGAAATAGGCTTCCCACCTGCTTGGGGACTTTCTGAACCGACCAACAAGCCTACGTGCTCAGAGTACCGTAACTGGTGTCTGTGCTGTAGCGGTTAGGCACCTTGCCGTCGCACGCAGAAGACCCGAGTTCGATTCCCGTGGGCGGAGAATTTTTATCGAGTATCTCGGTTTTTCTGCTGAGGCATTGCGTCTCTCTCCTCAGCCCAGGTTGGCCCTGACAGACAATGTCGAAGCCCGCCTTCTCACAGATCTAATTTGTTTCGATCGCGGCGTATAAACATCTCCATCAAGAAGCAATCATCACTTTATTATTGTGGAGAAACACTTTTTATATCTGACTTTGTCGTTATACATTACTTGCGTTATAACATGACGTCCGTGGTGTAGTGATTACTGTTATAGTGCGGTCAAAAATTCGTTTCGCAATTTATAGTCAAATACTCAACTAGACTATAGAACATAAGACTCGCCAACTTTTGCACAGTGACTTATACTTATATCAATTTGTAATAACAGATGAATTAAAAAAACAACTGAGCGCTTTAATCTAGAAAATTCATCTATAAATAGGCCTACATGTACTAATTTAAAAAAAAAATCCAAGCCGATGTCTACAGATTTCAAATGGCTTACATATGAGCTGAGACAATAGCACTGTTAAAAGCAAGTTTGTCCTACTTCTTTTCGCGACAGTAAGCTTATGGTCAAGGAACTCATGTTTTGAGGATTTTTAGTGCTTGGTCGAACCAAATTACATCGGCATCAGCGCTTCGCTACTGACTAGGAGTGGGTTACACTATTCTTCACCTATTTTACTTGTAAGTTACTATTAAATATATAACTATGACATAGAGTTGTTAGTGATAATCTGTTAAGATTGTTTGAAGAATCGCACATTCTTACCGGAATCAAACAAAGCCAAGAATGACGGCATCTAACCAAGGCACCCGACCACAGTAACCGACTGCGATCAAATTATGATTCCTCCTCACCACCATGACGCTTCTTATCAAACTAGCTATGAAGTATGAGCTGGAAGACCTTAAAATTAAACTTGTCATTTATCAGGAGATCGAAGGCGTGGGCTAAAGTTTTACCACTAAGAATTGTAATTAGTGAGCTGTGACGTAGGCCACATACGTAAGTAAAATATTTGTGAGAAGCGGGAAATTCTGTGAATAGTTCAATTTTCAGCGCCACGGAGATTTGTCTGCCGTAGATGAGCAGAGTTGTTCTCGGCAGCATGAAAGATTGAACACTGACTAACACGAGCCTACTTATAACTACTAACTACTAGATCTAGCATTTTTGTATTTACTGCGTTTTTGCTACATCTGTGAAACGCAGAATTGATTATTAAAAGAAGATTAGGCCTACCGTCATTAGCTTTATTTTCGTACGATGTTTGCTTTCATCCCTGTCTCCCCAAAACAATAACAAAAAAAGTGCCCCATCCCCAAAACAAAACAAAAAGCAACAACAACAACAAAATAAAACAAAATCACACAGCAAAACTGTTACGTATTTCTACATTAAAAGGACTGCGACCAAAAAAAAAAAAAAAACCCAACAAAAAAGATAAAACAATAGAAAATATATAGGTTATACATGTAGGCCAGTATGATACCAAATAATGATCACCATCACCATAACTGACCTCAGAACTAGAATCTACTTTGTTCTCCTTTTTGTAAGTGTATTTTGAATTTTTGAGGACTGTTTTTGTTTGTTTATTTGTTTGTTTTGTTTGTTTTGTTGGTTGGTTGGTTGCAACTTTTTTCTTATATGAACAGACGGAAAAGAACTCAGACCGGGGATAAATTATCTTCCAGAGAGGAAAAGAAGCATTGTACACATTAAAGTATGGCTTAAAGTATTGCCGCCCACGTAAGCTTAGCTCGTACCTTCTGCGTGTGAGCTGAAAGTGGCCGCCAGGACTGAAGAATACAGTCTTGGGTGGCCGTTTGTCAAACAGTAACCAAGGACGTTTCATTACAGTGTTGTACGCCTACTTCTGAGCTCCTTGACGGGTGGTTCTACTTCTTTACGTCTTTCTCTCTGTTGTTTCTGTCAGCCTTGTCTTTTCCCAACACTTAATGAACTTTATTTTACCGACGTGCTTCTCCTTGCTCAAACAAACAAAGATTCAATGTGTTCTATGGCATGGCAAGCCGAAATCGTTGACCGAAAACTCCGTGGTTGTCAAAATTTACGACCAATTAGCTAAACTGCTGATGATGTTTTTGGTGTTTGTTTTTTGTTTGCTTTGGTACCCCCCCCCTCCCCCCTTTTTTTTTCCAGGGTCTATTGTACCAGATACACTCACAAGTCTTGTACGAGATAACAGTAGCTTTCATGACATGTAAAGTAATTTCGACTCGATGGCCCCTTGGGGTAAGTTTCCAATTTCGTATTCTTTCTTTTCATCTTCAACGATCTTCGGGCTCCCCTTTCCCAACAGATCCAGGGGTCATGTCCTGTTGAAAATGTGGTTAAAGTCTACTTGAGCCACCCAGCCCCCACCCTTTTCCATGAAAAGCGTTTTTCATTAATGTCACGGCGTCCCACATTTCGTCCCACTGAAAGCTTTTTAAAAAAAAAAACGATAATATATTTTCTGATTCGTCAGCGCACCTTAGATTGTCGACGTCACATCCACCCAGACTTATTCCATAAATATCTTTAATACCGATACGTCCTAATACATGTAATATCACCTCACTATAAATATTAAAGAGATCCAATATCCTTGTCTCAACCCACATCATTTTGGGTTTTCTTCACTGTGATCTCCTAACCTTGACTCTTAACTATTTGTTTCCGTACATGACGCCAATATTATTTCACTAAAGGCTCAATAGCACCAACTGCAGCAAAAACGTAGGGACAACAGCATCAACAAAAAGCAAAAACAACAACCACAACCACAACAACAACATTAAATAGTCACATCTACGACAGCAGCACCACTATTCGACAACTACGACTACGATACAGCAACAACGGTTATTCAATGGTGTCCCGTTGAGTATGTTGGAGAGTGTTACTTCCAAATCTAAGACGCCACTCAATGTGGAGAAGAAAAGTGACCGTTTTAGACTGATGACTGTTTTACACAGTGCCCTTATAATGTAAGAATATTCAAGGGAGGAAATGAGAATTGGCCGTTTGTACAGGTGATTGTGTTGTACAGGTGGCCTTTAGAGGAGGTTCGACTGTAGAATAGCCCTGGCTTTAATACGGGGTGCCCACTACGGCTTGATTGAGCCGATCGCCCGACTCGGTTGCCTGAAACTGAAAACAAACACGTTTGTTTTTTAAACAACCAAGTCGGGCGATCGGCCCGATCCACCGATCCCATTCGTAGTGGGCAGTCTAATGTATAAGCTGATGACACAAACGAATAACGAAGGGAAAAGACTCCATCAACGCTATCCAGCAAGCAAACTCAAACCCTGACCTATGTTACTTACGACACATGAGCACTTACATAAGCTTATACGTGTACATGTATAGGTCTACGACATACCCTTACTTAAGATCAACTTTTTCCATCTACGATATCCATCAAGAAGGAAAGTACATTCAAACCAAAGATGTTATAAATAGTGTAACTCTTTGATTTAAACTCAAACCCTATGCTTTGTTGCTTATAAATGACACATGAGCGGTTACATTAGACCTACGACATACACTTACTTAAGATCAACATTTTCAATCAACGCTACCCTTTAAGAAGGAAAGTACATTCAAACTGAAAAACCCCGACCATTGTTGCTTGTGACACATGAGCACTTACATGTAGGCCTACATGACATACATTTACTAAAGATCAAAGCACTCCATCTATGCAATCCAGCTAGAAGGAAAGTACATTCAATCTCAAAAGACCGTGACTTTGTAAAGTTGCTTATGACACATGAGCATTTACATGTAGGCCGACATACATTTACTTAAGATCAACTTTCTGGGCATAACACATCTAGATAGACACATAAAGCTAGCCATCCCAAGAGCACGTAAGCATGATTTACCCTCCCCACTCCCAACCGTCTCCCACCTGGCCTAACTAAGGCTATTACGCGGGTTTTATCCAAACAGTAACCAGCGTTTCTTTGCCCGGCCCGAGTTCCCCACTGGCATAGGTGTAACATCACACGTACGCCACCAGGAAAAAAAAACAAACCACCGTACGTAATTGTCGAACGCGAAACAAAACAGGCTGTCTGCAAAAGATTAAAAATCGAAAACAGAACAACGCGAGTCAGACGATTGGAGAAGAAAATGCCTGCAAACGGGTAGAGCGTCATTCAATCATCCCGAAGAGTTCAGATGGGGTTTGTTATATAACGTTAATTTTGTAGAGATTCCTGGTGGTAGTGATACCCAAGCGCCCCTACCCCTTCCACTGCCTCTTTCTCTTAAGCGTCTCCCTCAAAGTTAGGTTATTCACCCACCCTTCCCCTTTAGCTTTCTCTCTTGCTTTTCTAAGTAACCCATTTTCTCTCCCCCC
>NW_004797291.1:811913-813111 GCF_000002075.1 Aplysia californica | reverse complement strand
GGGGCGAATTTTAGTAAACATCTGTCTTACTTCAAATATACGGTACATTTCCACTTCTATTGTAGGTCCGCAAACCGTTGATTACATTAATATTGTACTGGGAACGGCGAGTTACGCCCAGGCGGAACAGGTGTGGTGTGATGTCTGTTCTGATCTTTGGACCAGGGGTGGTGACGGTAGAAGAATGCGTGAGGTAGACGTTTACGGTACATAGTTCATTTCGTACTTTCAGGGATACATCATGTGTGTGTTTAAGTACAAGGGTTCCGTATTCGAGCAATGCTGATATGATCAGATCAGCAGGCTGCATACACTCCCTCACAATTTCCAAAACCCTTTTCTTTTCGCAATAGAACTGAACCAAATTCGACATTTTAAAAAGTTTACGCCCCCATCTCTTCCCCAATCTCAACAGGAAAAGAAACCACAAAAAAGCAGCGACAAATACAAACTCAAATATTTTGTCTTCTTACATGTGTATAATATACTAAATTCCCTTTCCTTTGCTATTGCTTTACTAATTCAATTAAATTTATTTTTATTGACAAATCTCAGGTGAATAAAAATGGGCGGAGTAGAGGGTGGGGCCTGCTCCGTTCAAGTCGTTGGACAGTGGGGCGCAAAGTTAAATTTGAGTAAAATAAAACAAATCGACCCTACAATGGCCCAAAGCAAAAAGGAAGACAGACAGAAAGATACAAAAGAAAGAAAGTGAATAAGTAAGACATTACAGTGGCATCCTCCAACCACCGCGCAGGAGACAACAGACATCAGAAGTGGCTTGTAAGTAGACTTCCTGGGTACATGTACTTGTAGCGCTCTGTACGTTCTCTTGTACACGTACGCTTGCTGGCCCGAACGGGTGACAAAGCTTTTTTTTTAAAATATCATCATTCTTACATCTTACAGCGCTGTCGTGGCGAGTTCAAGCTGCCAACGCATCAACCCACAACTAAACTCCCACCCACATAGCAAAGCACTGACAAACAATTATAATGAAAAGTAATGTAAAAATATAGTTAATCAATATAAAATCTACCATCACCAATCCTACCCCCCTCCCCCGGGCAATGACAAACCAAACCACCCGCACCCAAATATATACATATATATTTAACCAAACAAATCTCGAGCCCTAAAACGAATTACAAACGTATCTGGCGTTCCAATGTTCTTTGATCCAGTAAGATTACTAATC
>NW_004797291.1:808419-809755 GCF_000002075.1 Aplysia californica | reverse complement strand
GGAAGCTACAGCTGGTAAGAGTTACTGAATTTAGCCAGCCCTGTCTTTGCTGGGTATTTTTCAAAGTTGTTTTCGTTGATGAGAATGAACTTGGTCGGGGTGACCGTGATATCGGGGTCACGTGCATCCGTTTATGTTCGTGACAGATGAGGCAGAAGGTTTGAATAATTAATTCTCCACTAAGAAGAAAATGTAACACTTGAAAGACATCCTGTTTTTCTCTTTGAATATATTTTTTTCATGTTTTTGTTGTTGTAAAAAGTAGTTGTTTATTTCGGGCAAGTGGACACAACAAGGACATAACTTCACCCGTTATTTAGCCTTCGGTAACTTGTTATACAAGCCTGACGCTTGTTTTGGTGTGATCCTTCGACGATCCCGTGCAGTTTTCAGCATCCTCTTTTTTATGTTGCATATTGATTCTTTGTTTGGATCGAAATCATAGTAGATTCTAGATTTACCTATAACAAAGCGTGTTCATTCGGTGTTATAAAGAAACAATTTATTTAACATAAAAATGTTGATGGTAGGTATTGCAACAGACTTATTGACCAAAGACTACATGTACATGCTATCAATATTGAGATGTCTAAACAATCATATAACATACAAACTATCAGCTGCCGTTCACATGATTGTTATTATTATCACTTTATGGGCTCATAATTATGAGTAACAGCTGTCTTTTTTAAATTTTGTTTCTAACCACATAAAGTCAAATTAAATTACTATGAACCCACACTTACGAATAGTTTTTAAAAAAGATATATATAAATATTCAACGAGATGATTCAACAAAGCTCAATCCACTTAGGACAACTGGATCGATAAATACAAGTAGAATACATTTTAATAATGTTGTTTAGAGCTCTTTTTTGAGTCACGATTTTAATGGTGCGAACAAAACTGGTCACCAGTCAAAATTAATTATATAGTGTACTCATGTATAATAATAACATGTTCCTTGACACTTTCAGCGACCAAATGCTCAGGGGCGAATTTTATTTTTTGCACTTTCTGAATAAAACACGACCTTAGTAGGAAACTTCTTCTTTTCAGACAAAATTTCTACGGTGCTCGACCCACATTATTTTTCTTCTTACACAGAATTCTACAATTAAACTTTAAATAGATCGGCGTATCGCTCGAGTGTCTCGTTTGCTGTATCTATGCCATCGTTGCTGTGCGTATGGCGACAGAGGAAGACGGCGGACCATTTTGCCTACGTGACGCTGGAGCACGTATGACCCAGCTCGTGTCCCGATTTGGACAAGATTTAGAGAAGACAGAAAGGAAGGCAGGAGGTATAGAAAGAAGGGGCGAGAGAGAGAGAGAG
>NW_004797291.1:805735-806993 GCF_000002075.1 Aplysia californica | reverse complement strand
GGTGAGGGGGTAGAGGCAGAAAGTGGAGGCGAAAGCAGACGACAGAACATTGCTATAGAGCAGGAAAGGAGGTGAAAGGAGACAATTTAGAGAAGAAAAATTTCCTTCGCTATCCTGATTCGAACCCGGGACCTATTGAATGACAGGCGAATACCTTAACCTCTAAGCCACGAGAGTCCCCCAAGAACAAGAAGAGAAGAACAGAAAAACAAAAGCAAGCAGTACAAGAAGAAGAACCCGAAGAAGAACAAGAAGAAGAACGAAAAGAACAAAAAGAACAAACAGAACAAGAAAAACAAGAACAAGAGCAATCAAGAACAAGAGCAAGAAGAACAAGAAAACATCCAGGCAGCGCGATATTTTACTGAGGAGACGGAGATCACAGAAATGATGATGATGATGATGATGATGATGATGATGATGATGATGATGATGATGATGATGATGATGATGATTAAGCTCTTTCCTTACTCCTCAGTTTCACTTTCAGTCGCTCCTGAAGAAGTCTTCGAGACGAAACATTTAGCTGTTATAAGAAACATTTTTTGGTGCATGTACATTCTTTAACTAGAAATTAATGACGTCCCCGCCCAATAATTACCATTGGGCACGCACAGACGCATTCGCCTGCCATTAGACCTCCTGCAGCATTGACCCTGAGCTAGCGACTGTTCATATTTGCCCACCTTTCCTCGTGTTATCTCCTGGCCGTTATGTCGCTTTTACCGGACAACAAGATTAGCGATTAATCAGTTTCAGAAAACGCTGGTGCGGGTGGTTACGGAGAGATGCATACGTGTCCTGTCGCATGTAATACGAGGAATCTCGTCCTGTGCTATGGCAACGATTGAAAGATACCATGAATCAATGTCAGACAACGCGTCGCCCATAGTAATGATTCACATCAAAAGACAAAAAACAAAACAAAACAAAAGCAAACCATTAATTAGTGTACCGTACTCAAATTCAGAAAGATATATAAAAACAGCAGGTTGTCATTCAACTTCAAAGATCAACGTAGATCTACATTGTACTTTATTGATTGAGCTGATAACAAACCTTCACGATGTATCGTCAGTTCGCTCTTGGAATGGACTTCTTTTTTATTTTTTAAAATATTTTTTTGGGGTAAGTGTTTTACAGCGCTCGCAACCGCATAAGGTCATATGAGCGCGCGAGACACACAAAATATTTTCAGTTGGTAGGAAATTTTGCATTTTGCCGGGGTGGCGGCCGAAGCCTACTCTTATCGATTTTA
>NW_004797291.1:800274-802585 GCF_000002075.1 Aplysia californica | reverse complement strand
CCCCCCCCCCTTTTGAAACGTTCGGAGACAGAGCTAGCAAGGAGGATTGTATTTACAATCTCCCACTCTTTCTCCTCATCCTCTTCCCTCTCCTCACATTTTAAAGCGGTTTTTTTTTGTTACCGTTGTTGCTTTAAGTGTTGTTGCTTTAACAGCAGGTTTTTTATTTACTCGACGATTTTGTCTCATGTTATCAAAACTTCAATTTTGGTTCGTCGTCTTCGTGTTCAGAATAATTATTATTCCATTGGGTGTTTCGCGTTCGCTTGTTCGTTACTTATCTTGGTTTGTGTGTGTCGCGTAAATGTAAATTTGTTTCTTAGAAGGCATACAATGGCCATTTAAAAAGGCTACAGTTCACACTTATGTGAACCAATGGCTACTCCTTTACAACGCTGTCTTATCTGACAGTGGTGTGATAATAGGGTCTCTAACGGTGGGCTCCAGCTCATTATTAATTAGTCGCGTCATTCAACATTATGTAGTTTATCAAAATTTCTAATAAAATGAAAATCAAGTGTGGCTTAGAGCATGACGAAGTGCATCGATTGATCTTTACTCTCTTTTTTTTTCCTTAAAATAGTAACAAATTTAGACGAACTATCTATTTTGTACTTAATATAGTATAGATCTAGTGCCCTAAGCAAAATTAATCCCCACCCCCCTAAAAAAAATATTTTAAAAAAATATATATATATTTGCGCCCCCTGAAAACCTCGTATCTTGACAAACGTCAATTATAAATGATGGCTACAATTTTATCCGCAATCGCAACACGGTCAAGTTGTCTTGTAAGTTTCAGTTTCATGAAGCTTTCAATTTTTACCCGTTCTCTCTTTTTCTTTCATGTTATTAAAAAGAACGTAAGAGTAATATCGTTGGACTATGTTAATGATCAGGGTTAGTCACTGGATTTACTACCCATTGAATGTAATAAGGTTTAGTTGTAGATGTTTACGCTCCAATCGATACAATATGAGAGGCAGCGTGGTGAAATCAGGCTCTCGTCAAAATAATCAAAGTTAACAAACTGGCATTTTTCTGCAAGTTTGTGAATTTTTATCGAATTTTTGTTTTTTTGTCTCAACACCTTGTATGTCCATTCAAACATATTCTTACGTGTGCGTTTTATGGAAAAACGTTGATTAAAGGCACGAAAAATGTAAATCTGACACTTTCCAATGACTCTTGAGCTATAGAAGTCACCAAACTTAGGGGTCCTTGTTTTATAACAGTACTGAAAATACATATTTGCACACGGCGACCTGTACCCATTCTATTGCTGCATTTCTCGGGCTTTGTTTAATGATGCAAGATTATGAAGAAAGTATTTTTTAAAGTATTATGTATGTTTAGTTCTTCGTCATCGGTCTTACCTACTGCCACCACCATTGGTTGTGTTTGTGTTGAAAATAGCAAAAGCGTCATGATCATAATATTATCTTTTGTATTTACTTTCCCTGTTGGCGTTGTTTGTTATCGTAGTTATTTACCAAAAGGTTTATCAATCTTTTTTTTCTGTTGGCAGTAGGCTTATCTATGTTAATGTTGTTCCTATTGTTATCAATGTTATTCTTTTTGTTGTCCGTAGTCGTTTCGATTAACAGAACTTAGTGACGACGGTGAAATTGTTGGTTTTTTGGTGTTTTTTTGGTGCTGTTGCTGTTATTATTGTTGTTGTCGTCGTCGTCGGCATCGTTGTTGTTGTTGTTGTTTTTGTTGTTATTGTGGTATTGTTTCAGCCATTGAAGTAGTAGTAGTAGTAGTAGTAGTAGTAGTAGTAGTAGTAGTAGTAGTAGTAGTTGTTGTTGTTGTTGTTGTTGTTGTTGTTGTTGTTGTTGTTGTTGTTGCTGTCGTTGTTGTATTATTTCTGTGTTTGAATTTATAAGAGAGAATGACAATAAGACACTTGCGTAACTTTATGACAGAGCGTACGAGTTTTTCAGCACGTAGGATCAGTTCAATGGCCTAATTTCTGTAACTAGTCAATAGACAGATAAAGACAATTACATCACTTACAACTGAAAGCTCACAGTATACATAAGCCTTTACACAACTTTATTGAGCTAAATATGTTATTAAAAGCTGCACCCGATAAAGAGTTGTTACCTTTCCTGTGTCGACGCTCGCGATTATGATTATTCACACAGGTATTGCAGCAGTGCCACAAAAATGTGACGTGGGTAGAGCTTAGCAAGTATTGGAAGCTACTATACCGTAAACCATAATATAGTGACATGAATAAGTCCCCATGCACTCAATTGGGTGAAATGGACACGAGACTATTTTAGCAAAACCTAAACACCTATTG
>NW_004797291.1:772623-797744 GCF_000002075.1 Aplysia californica | reverse complement strand
CCGCCGAAGTACAATAACCATAACCGCAAACACCTCGAGCGGCTCGTTTGTCATGATGATACGGGGTTATCTCTTTCGTTCCCTGGTACATGTTCTTCTGTCTCATACCCCTCCCCCCACCCACCCCAAGAAAAAAACCCAGACAGACACCCAAAAACAAAACTAATCAGAACAAACGTACAAACAAACAAGCAATCAAAACAAACGAAACAAGGGTAAATAAACGACAATTATTAAGGTACCTGTACTAACAAATAAACAAAAAAGGACGCCAAACTTGTTAAAATAAGGCCTACTATTATTACCGGTGGAAGATCCTTTTGAAAAAATAGTAGAATATTTAAAGTAAAAAGAAACGTATTGAAATCGGAAAAAACCTGTACATTGATAAGAATAAGTATAGAATGCTCTGTGATATGAGGGAATGATGAAAACAAGAGTAATAGTAATAAAACTTTGAAACCACCCCTTGGTAATATCAGGAACAGTAACTCTCAAGAAATCGAGTGCCACAGCCTGCTTCCGGTGTCTGTGAATCCTTCCCGATTCCTTCTCCTTCCTCACTCCTGGCATCACGAAATAGTCTGCAACACCTGCTTGCACAGGGCCTAGATCTAGATTAGCTCTATATAAACAAATCATTGCACAATTAGAGTGTACAACATTTTGAGAGATGGATACAAGTATCACCATCAACAAAGACAAGCCAGCTCTGGGTGTGTATACATAGATCTAGATCTAGATATCTACGTCCATACACATATGATACGAATGATTTTCAGACTGCTGAGATTCTAGCCTAGATCTAGATTTCTAGCCTGTCTCTGTCCTGTAAATTAGCCTGGGGAGGACTTCCGTAACGAGCGACCACAATGAGACAGAGCAGAATTGAGGACTAGGGGTAGGGGTAGATCTAGGGGTAGGGTTTGGGTTAGGGTTAGGGTTAGGCCTCTTCTTTATTGTGTTTGATGGGGGCCTGTTTGTTACTGGGAAGTGGCTATTCTCATCCGGGGTGAGAATAGAAAAACGATCTACCTCTCACCCCGTGCGAAACAAGACCTGGTTTTCCTCATTTTGGAATACTGTCTATCGGTGTGGATGATCAAATTGATAAAAGCCAAGAAAAAATTACGTTATAGCACAAAAGTAAGCTAATTTGATCGTCTTCAAAGATGTTTATGGCTATTTCACTGTTCGAATCGAGCCGAACTACGCGGGTCGCCATTTTGTTTTGCCCGGAAGTTCTCGCAAGATCTACTCCTCCCCCCTCTCTCTCTGTCTGTCTCTTTCTGAATACTGAATACTGTCTATTGGTGTGGACGATCAAATTGACCAAAACAAAGTTGAAAAATGATGTTAAAACACAAAAGTAAATTAATTTGGTTGTCTACAAAGATGCTACGGCTATTTAACTTTTCGAATCGAGCCGAACTACGCGGGTCGCCATTTTGTTTTGACCGGAAGTTCTCGCGCTACTCCTCTCTCTCTCTCTTTCTCTCTCTCTCTCTCCACTGCCCACAGACAAAATTGTACGCTTTTAGTTTTAGTTTTAGTAGGCTACAGTTGTAATGGAACGTTTGTTCACGGCACAGAATTCTACAATTTTTCTGTTATCACAGTGTAGAATTCTGTGGTTTAGGGTGAACGCAAAATTTGTTGGCCTAGATCTAGGCTCCTATAACGGTGAACGCGCACCGGGTGAGAATAGTCAAAAGACTCACCTGCACTATTCTCACCCCGGGTGAGAATAGAGGTGGCCTTGTTACTGTTCAACTAAAGTGTCTAAAATAAAGTCTAAAGCTGGGTTCCTTAGGTTAGGTACGGAAACGGCACCAGGACAGTACAGATCGTTCTAACATAAATTTCATTGTCTGAATCCATTAGTACGAAACGGCAGCGGGACGGTACCGGCAGTTCTGCGGTTCTGGCTTCAGCGCTTTTTAAAACGGGCACAAGAAGTCATTTTGCCGCTGCTGCAGAGGTGCCGCAGAGATAGATTCTAAATGTGGATGTGACACCTAGATCTAGAAGATCTAAATATTCCCGTGAAAATGCCACGTTGCGTTGTGGGCTCTCTTGTTTCACAAACCTAGACTATTTTGCCTCAATAGGTGCCATGCTGCTTGATGTGGCTAGATTCTATGCATCGAAACTAAACAAAATAAGTGGTTATTCTCACCAGGGGTCAGAATAGCTATGGCCTTTTATGTCTAGGCTCTAGTCTCACCCCCCTCAGTGTGCTAACATACAGTAGATCTATAGTCTATAGCACAGAGACACACACAGAACAGCACTGAGAATAATTTTTTTTAATAAGTTGTTGAGATAAGTTTCAAGTTTAATGGGGTGGGTGAAGGCCATTTCACACCTTGAACAGCAAACAACAGTGAAAAAAAATTCTATGGTTATGCAAGGATGAAATGTTAAGAGAACGCAGTTGATACCTTTGGGTCCTCACAATTATATCTAGATCTAGCCTAATTTTAAGAACATTAAGGCTCGCCTCATGCTCACACCGGGGTGGGGGTGAGAATAGCGGGTCATAGCTATTCTCACCTGGGGTAGGGTGGTCAAAGAAAAAAGGTGCAAACCCCCCCCCCATACACCAGGGCAGTGCTCCTGACTGAAGATGTCTTTAGGTCGTTCCCTTTCCCAAAAGGGGGATATTAACATGTTCTTATGCACAGTAAAATTGTAAATGGCTGATTTATCAATGTCATGCTCAAACTGCCGGAACGACATAAGAGGAACTGCCCCTTTTTCTTTCCTCATCCTTGCTATCGTCATTTCCTCTACTTCTTTTGTATGTTTTTCACTCTCTTGTCAACTGCTATTGCTGGGGTACCTTGATAGTCGAAGAAGACTTTGTGCTGTATTTATCTTAGAAGGACACAAATGTCCCAATTTAGTTGATTTTACTTGGTTTTTAAGGTAGTCTACCTTGGTATAATCTTTGTCGAGATAACAACAAATAACAAAATAATAACACAAACGTCCTAATTTAGTTGAAATACTTAGTTTTCAAGGTAGTTTACATTGACACAACAAATGATAACAACAAATAACTGATGTAATATCAACAAATAACAACTGATAGTAACAAAATAACGACAAATATCAACACAAACGTGCTTGTACGCAAGATGATCAATCCAATACAACTTTTTAATAATGATAATATTTTCATTGTCACACAAAACTGTATGACAGGACAACAAATGGTGATGACATGATTACATACAACAGGACGTACCAGTAATGAAACTACAGGATTTTTCAGATCTAGACTCTACAATCATACATGGAATTTATATTTTTAATCGATTAATCAATTAAATTTTGATGTCTAATATGTCATATATATATATATATATATGCATGTTGGTGAGAAAAAAGATATGAAGAGATAGGATTTCGTTTTTTTCAGATAAATTGTTTGTTGCGATTTTACTTTTGATTTTAATGTAAACAAAAAGAAGGGACACAACTCCGGTCATCGCTAAAGAATATTTTACTTCTGGTAATTCCTTGGAGTTTTGCATGTAAAATAGGGGCCTGGTTGACCACATGAAAATTAATTTTTGAGGCTGGAATCAAAATCAAAGTGTTTTTGTTTTATCAGTTGTTATTTGTTATCAGTTCTTATTTGTTATTATCAGTTGTTATATTTTGTTATCTTGACAAAGATAAATACCCGACTTTATGCTGTTGAGGCTAGAGAGGTGAACAGAGTAAGCCTGATTCCCCATTTGGACTTCTCTGTTGACGTCCACCTCTTGACGCTCATATGAACTTATGCAGTTGCAAGAGCAGTAAAATCTTACTAAAATTAAGGCAAACCTGCCGTGCCATGTCTGTGGATTCAAACATTGAAGTTGACACTTGCAATACCGCACATTTTAGCCCAGTGGCGTTCAGTTTCGGTGCCTATGGATTCCCAGCTTTAGCCTCCTTACAACTACTAACTTAGCCTCCTACACACTAAAACTAAAACTATCTTTAATAAATTTTACTGGCAAGTGTCATTGTCATGACAATATAATTCAATTTAATGTTCCAAGTAGAGCACAAAGATGGAAAATCTACAACAGAATTCTTCTTTTTAAAAAGGAACAATACATCGTGTTGTTCCAAGTACACCATAGTCATACTCTCACTGATGTTGTTCACAAATATAGAAGAAAGTCTGCAGTAGTAGTGATCCTCAATACAAAATTTCATTGAAATGGGAGATAAATATGTACACTTTGTTTCCTTCAATAATATGTTTTCATTTAAGAACATAGGCCATTGTCATGCTAATAAAGCAAAGGAGATATATATCGTCATTTGAATAAAAGAACACTCTGGCTATTGTCAAGCTTTTTTGCCTTGGTGGATGATTCAACAGCAAAGACAAAGGCAACCCACAACTACTTTTGTCATTGTTACCTGTTATATCAAATGGTCATTTACTTTTAGAATTTTCCTTTAGGATGACTGATTTTATTTTGAAGTGCTCTTGGTTTTTTTCTGTGATAAACAAAATTTGCTTTCTTGTTCAGCTGCTGTCTTAGTTGCTGAGTATTTGACCTCCAACAAACTCACAGTCAAGTGGACCTTTGGTGATGCTAACAATCTGAAAGTCAATAAGTAAGTAATCAATAATCAATAGTTCTTCTGTTAACTTTGCAATCATAAGTTGGAAATGCTAAAAGCCTCTCAATACACTCAAAATAAAAAAAAAATTTTTTTTTTTAAATTTCAAAATCATACTTTATTGATCTCGGCAGGGAAGTTTGGGTCACAATGGTAAACTTACACATACATGAACAATCAAACGCACTAATATATATGTATACGTAGAATACCAAAATGAACAATATCACATCAATGCAGAACAATTTCACAATCATGCCATTACTGGTTGCCACTGCGCAGCCCCCTGTTGTTTTTTTTTAGCTTGGGTTATCGTGTTCAGGACACACCCCAGTGACCACCCGTCTGAACGCTGTGTCACAGACACTTGCTTTACATTATTTTTTAGTCTGAACCCATAACTCATTCACCGACTGAAGCCCCCAGATGTATCTGTGAAATATTTGAATTTTATGGAATATGTGTCAGAATGTTATGTCTATCTAATGTCCAATGAGTGAAGGAAATTGTAAGGACAAGGACTTCACTTTCTAGATTTTATTGTAGTGTTCTGCCTCTGATATGATTGATGTGTACTCTACAGGGAGGTGGCTTTTTTCAACTCAGCTTCAATTTTGCGATTTCTGGGACGTTCTTATCCAAGCCTGAATCTGTACGGCCAAGATGCTCTTCAGAAGACCGAGGTACCAGTTGCACGTGTCCCTTGTCAATCATGTCATATGTAGATGAAATAATCATGAGATGTGAAAAAAGAAAAAGCAGTGCTTCTAATTTTTGAAAATTAGGTTTGCCGCCTTTTATTAGATTCTTATAAATATGCTGACAGTTATTTGAAAGCGGTTTCTGCGCCTCTCATTCTGTCTCTGTTTTCCGATAATTATTTTAATGGCCTTCCATCTAAAGGGTTTGTCAATGAGTGTTATAGATAATGCAAAAGTCTGTTAGGATGAAAAAGAAAGAGAACAACTTGTGGCACTTCTTATTGAGACTGGCTTTTTATGTATCATGTATGTATGGCGATCTTTGTGTTGTAACAAATGAAATTGCTTTTTGTAGAAGTGATCTATGGCAGTTTATGTATGTGGCTTTTTGTTCCTTGTTTATGATTAGCTGACTTGATGTTTCAATGATTGATCGGAAAAACAATGTACAGTTATCTACACCTCTGCCGTAACAGTGGAAGGCCAACGAAGAAGATGGTGGAAGAACTGTAATGTCTATGGTTCTGATGTACCCTTTTTATTGTTTAGGTGGACCACTGGCTCAACTTTGCGTACGGTCAGCTGTCCAGCACTACTGATTACAAGAATGCTGTTACTTACCTGGATCAAGTCCTAAGACCAGCTACTTTTCTGGTTGGGCAGTCACTTACTCTTGCTGACTTTGCTGTGTGGGAAGTATTACACCGTAAGATATGAATGACTTATCCTCTAGATTTATTTTTAGCTATTTTCATCTTTTACAAAGCTTGGCTTTTGTTTTATTGTTGGTCACTTTTCCCTGAACCATTTTTTTTGTATCTGTTACTTTTGTCCTGTTTTCTTTTATTTGCTCTTTGCGAGAGTGTTACAGTGTTTGGGTGACTTTCTGTAGTTGGGAGCTGGCTGGAGCAGTCTGCTTGAAGGTCAGTATGTTGATATGCCTGAGAAATTTTAATCATAGTTCTGTTTATCACGACTAATGTGTACCAAAAGTTTATTATTTTCAACTGCTATGCTATTGAAAAGAGTGTAAATCTGAATGAGTTTTAAAGTTTGCTTGTTTTTCAATTCCACAGAAAACAGCCAGTGGCAGTCATCTAAGGCTGCAGGTGATGCTCCTGCCAATGTGCTTCGTTTTTATTCTCATTTGACTTCTCAGAAAATCTTTGGGGACGTGGCTGCTAAGTTTCCTGGAGCAGCAGTGAAAGAGAAGAAGGGCAGGACAGCTGAGCCCAATGTGAGTATTTGAATTTGACCTTGGTATTTAAGCATTGATAACTGGTGTTCACTTCTTTTCTACACTTCGGTCTTCAGATTAATTTATTTAATTGATTGAAAGAATGAAGCCTTACTTTTGAATAGTATTGTCCATAACTCTTGAAGAAGTGTAAAAGTTTTCTGTTGGTTTTAACAGCAACTGGTTAAAGGGCTTGATTGAACCTGATTAGATAGTAAAGTAAGTAAAAGTAAGTGAAGTTTTAACGGTATTTCTAGTGAGATGACATTTTTAACTTAACAGTGTTTTCTGAAATCCGAATTTTATTTTACTTCTTTATCACAAAATTCTTTCTATTCCTAGCTTGTTTAGGGTAAAATAAGTCTTTTTTTATGTTGTCTTGTTGAAGAGTGCAACTCAGTTTACATTTTAATATCATTCCTAGGATAACAAAAGATTGTATAATCACAAAGACATGAATTAAGCATCTATCTCTGCTCTGTACTGTGCTCTGGTTTTTGTACTTTTCTGCCTTTACTAATCTTATTCTCTCCCCCCCCCCCCCCCCCCCATGAAATCTTTCCATGGCCTAATTTGATGAGATGGGTCTTGTTTCAGATCAAGAAGGATGAAGGAAAGTTTGTGGAGTTGCCTGGTGCAGAGATAGGGAAAGTTGTTGTGCGCTTTCCTCCCGAAGCCAGTGGGTCAGTATTTTTACAGTTTATTTATATCAAGATACTTGACTATTTTTCATAATGGACAGTCAAGTTAAAACAGTATAATAAAAATTGAAGAGTTTGAAGGTAATTAATTTTTGTTTAGACTAACATTGTGTCTTGAATTTAATATAGATTTTTAAGGTCTGCTTAAATTCTTCAAAAGTCACTCTTTTATTGTTCTTGCAGGTACTTGCACGTCGGTCATGCCAAGGCTGCACTTCTGAACCAGTACTACCGAGACACTTTCAAGGGAACCCTCATTATGCGTTTTGATGATACAAATCCTGCCAAGGAAAATGCAGAGTTTGAGAAGGTGCATTGAAAACATACTCACAGCAATAATATCATAGCTGCCACTTTCCTGCTAAATAGCGGAAACTCCGCTTCATCTACCTTTTCCCGCTACTTTCCTCCTTCCTCCGCTGGACCGCTCTCGGTCGCAAATTGCGATACTTTTTTTTTTCACCCGCGGAAAACAGCGTACAGGGAGAGAGACGAAAACGCAGCTTGCGCATGTCCGCCCGTAGCTTTCTACTTCGGTTTTTCTGTGCCTAGGCTTAGCGCTAGTTTCACTTTCACATTGTTTATTGTGGAGCGACACTTGGCGCGCCGAGTGGTCATTGAAAACGGCGGAAATTCGAGAGAAATTGATGCAGAATGCAAAAATTAAAGGAGCTGGAATGAGAAAGAAGCAGCCGGTGTGCGACTTGAAAGGTTAATTAGAAAATTGAACAAGCCGCTTGCTGCACTTTGCGTTTGGTCCGATAAAGACATCGCGGCACTCCTCCTGTACAATTATGGTCCTGTTTGTTTGCATTACGGCTATTGTGGCTGTGGAAGTGAATGTAATCTAGACCTAGATAGCTTAGATAATCTATCTCTAGATATAATCTAGATCTACACATATTTAGATATCTAGATTCTAGATTAGATATCCTAGGCTATAATTTTAATTCAGTTTTGATCTAGAATCTAAATCAGAAACACACTACAGGGGCACTAAGAGCAAACGGGACCGCAATTGTACAGGAGTGCCGAAATAGCTCAGTACAGCGGCAAAGGTGTTGTCTCCTTGATCCAATACTGCTCTTCATTGATGTGCAAGTTTAAAGTGTTAGAAATCTTTTTATGGGACACCAGCTGGCATCAAACACTGGATTTTTAGTAATCAAACTGTGTCAAATGCTTGTTAGCCAACTTAGTGCCTTTTATTTTTGTTTGTTTTTTGTTTTTCAAATACATTTTAATTCAGTAGCCTATGGTTAACAAATGTGACAGTTTTCCTGTCCTAAACCATAGGCTAAATTTTCCAATATATTGCCTCTGGATCTCACTGGTTTTACTCCGGCCTTCGGAGAGCGTGCGTACGCCGTCGCATGAATTTCCTCCTTTTTTGAAATTCCTGAGTGGCAGCTATGTTATATGTTTGAATACAGCATTGTAAGAATATTCTCAAATGCCAGTGATTGCTTTTCACCCTTTTTTATGAGATGTCTTGAAAGCTAATGTTTTATACTTCTTTGATCAATAGAATAGTTTCTATCCAATAATTAAATGAAGTTTTCTAAACTGTTCTTGTTCTGATATATGCAGATTTTGAACACTGCCCCTCTGTTGCATTTATCTCTGTCTCTTATTTTTCCGCCATCTGTTCATGGCAATTCTAGTGTTAACTCATTTGGAACGCAGGTTTTGGACCGAATTTGCACCGGGAGACGTGCGATTTTGGGTCAACTTTGAAAGACTGCCATTTTTTCCCCTTTTGATATTTTTAAAGTCTGCTTTCACTATCTACACGTTCAACATTTGAACTTTTCCTTAGATATAACCCAATTTGCCTGGATATATTCCTAAACTTGCCAGGACCCGTACGAAAATGGTGTATGAGACATTAAAAAGATTATTTTTTCCGCTCAGTTGACAGTGAAGAAATGAAGAAACAAACAAGATAAAGTTACAACACAACTATAACGCAGCTGAAAACAATCCTGACACAATTTACAGTCGAAATACTGTGAAGAAATAGTTTGTCTTTCTGAATAGTCATTCTTTGTATGGTACTCCTCAAAGATCCATGTTCTTTGTCGCCCCGACTGCCTTCAGAAATCGCCACAGAAAATTACAAAAAACGATGCTATATGGTCAAAACTAAATAAATACAGAATAAAATATGGCGTAGCAATGTCAACCAAAAGTTTGTTCCCTGGAATACCTTCATTTGTGCGGATACAATGGTTGAGAAATGCTATCGGACGTATACGTCCGATGTGTCTCCAGCGGAGCTCAAGCCGATGCGTCCCGATGGAGTTAATGTCCTTCTCTGTATGTTGATTTGTTTTTTTAAATTGTCTCTTTACAATCACAGGTGATCTTGAAAGATTTGGAGATGCTGGGCGTCAGCTATGACAGGTTCAGCCATACCTCTGATCATTTTGACTCTCTTTTGGGCTTCTGTGAGCACATGTTGCGTGATGGAACAGCTTATGTTGATGACACCGAGCCAGAGGTCATGAAGAAAGAGAGGGAGGAGAGGGCGGAGTCTAAAAACAGAAGTAATGGTAGGTATCTGCTGTTTGGAAAGAAAATTCCTCTTTTCTCTGAGAAAAAAATGCAAATGCAATGTCTATTTTTGTTGTTGTAATAAACTTATTTTTGTTGGAGGATGCCAACATAGTATAGAAATCTACTATCATTTACATTTCTGCAAATTGCGATGTACTCATTTGCTTTTAGACACATCTCTGTCTCTTCTCAATCATTCCCTCCATCTAGTAATGGTTAGGATACCCATGTTACTCACAGTTAATGTGACTTTTTCTCCCATAATTGGAAACCTCCAAAGAATATGGGCAGGACATTTTGTTCTGTTAGATTTTACACAAATTTATTAAATGTATGGTGTATAATTATTTTCTTGCTTCCAAGTAATTTTCACTTTATCTCTAATGATTTCAGATGTTGCCAAAAATCTTGCAATGTGGGAGCAGATGAAGAAGGGAACTGAGCAAGGCCAGAAGTGTTGTGTGAGAGCCAAGCTGAACATGCAGTCTGACAATGGCTGTATGAGGGACCCAACGATGTATCGCTGCAAGAATGAGTCCCATGTCAGGACTGGCACCAAGTACAAGTAAGAATTGGAAACCGTGAATTTATGTTTTGTGGAAGAGATAAAAGTTCACAGATTTTGTGAAAATACTGCTGCCCTCCCCCTCTTTCCCCCCCTCTCTCTTTCTCCCACTCCTCTCCCTCTCTCTCTTCCTTGCCCTCTCCCTCGCCCTTACCCTCTCCTTTATCCTCTCCCTTTTCCTCTCCCTCTCCCTCACCTTCTCTTTCCCTCCCTCTCTAGAACCATATAGCGAACGTCTTTCTCTGTTATGTAACAAAAGTAAATAAGAACTCTTGATAGGAGAATAATGGTGATTTAATTTCTTCCAGGGTTTACCCAACCTACGATTTTGCCTGCCCCATAGTGGACAGTGTAGAGGGTGTCACTCATGCTCTGCGTACCACAGAGTACCACGACAGAGATGACCAGTATTTCTGGTTCCTGGAAGCTCTTGGTGAGAAATGACATTTATTTCTCCTGTTTTTATTTATTTACTTTTTTAACACTTTTGTCATGAAATCAAAGGGGAAAAAAACAATATTGAATTTCCGGTGATTGTTCTGCCCAACTGTCTTTTGTTTGACTTATTTTTTCTTTTTAAATCAGTAAGTTTGAATAGAAGCAATAACGGAAAAGAATCTGATTTGTCTGACATAATTTGGATGACATTTACTGCTCTTATATAAGTTGATGTTGTCCTTTTCTGTAGTCAAATTTCTCTTTGGGATGTACCATTACTTTCAACATGAAGTCAGCAGAACAAGTCAGAATGTAGGGAACAGGTGTCACCCCAGACTTCTCTGAATGTTGAACGAGGGTTTTTTGTTGATTTTTTAGTGTAGCCGTGATGACTTGGGTGGCTTTTGAAAATACATAAATACAATTATGATTATGTTCTCCTTCCTGCATTTTCATCTACAGGTTTGCGCAAGCCACATATCTATGAGTACAGTCGGCTCAACTTGCAGAACACTGTGATGTCGAAACGAAAGCTGACATGGTTTGTTGCTGAGGGCCTTGTTGAGGGATGGTACGTAACGTATAAGTTAAACTAGTGTGAGGATTTAATCTTTTCCTGCTATTTTAGCTCAAAATTCAATTGTGCTGGAGACTTATGATTTTGCTTACAATTTTGACTCATCTTCTTCTTCTTTTGCTTGTCTTTCCTCTTTCTCCTCCTCCCCGTCTTTGTTCAACTTTTCCTTGTCCTCCCCCTGCTAATGTCAAAGATAGTTGTCACCTATTTCTCATTTTAAGTGTTGCTTTCATTTACAGGGATGACCCCAGGTTCCCCACTGTACGTGGAGTTTTGAGAAGAGGAATGACTGTGGAAGGTCTGAAGCAGTTCATTATCACACAGGTAATAAAACAGTTTTATGAAATAGTCTTATGTCTTTGAGGCATCTTAAGTGGAGAATTTTAGTGTCTTTACCTTCTGAATGATAAGTATAGTGAAGCGTATAGTTTGTGTTTGACAAGTTATGAATAATCCATGTTCTTAGTTCCATTTTGCCTTTTAAAAATACATTTAACCCCTTCGTTGCCTTATAACTTACCTGGTACGTCAGGAAAAAGCATCATTTTTAGCTTTGTACCGTACCATGTACATCAAAGAATTGGGCAAAATTTGCTGTTCCTGGTTACCTGTGTGACATTATATGTATATTGTGCTTATCATTGGCTCTAATTCTTCTGTACAGAGATTAAGCAACAAACACAGTGTGGATTCGTATTCAGGAATAAAAAATGGGCATATTGGTACCAAATTTGCAAGTATTACTTTACTACTAGGCTTGCATACGATTGATAAACATAGATCTAGCATTGAGGACGATCACAGGCTCTTGCAAAATGTAAACCCCAAAATGACATGAAGAGGGCAAAAAATTTCACTTTTTAACTTTTTGCAAGTTCTTCAGAGTTATGTGTAAGATGGGAAATATAGAGAATGAGAAATTGAAAACTCAGGGTCTGAAGTATGTCACAAATGGGCTCGATGTAGACTGAGTCTCCTAACCCTGAGACGTGATACTGCTGTCCTAGCTAATGAGCTTAGCTGAAAATCGGTGCTGACAGTAAGAAGGCACATCCCGTGGCAGCGAAGTGGTTAAAAAAACAACTTGTGTATAATTTACAGCATGGGCTTGCTCAACTTTTGAGTACTGAAACTTTAATTTTCTTTTTTAATGCAAAATTGACTGGGTTTTTAACTGAAGATTGACTTGTTTGGTTCAATTAACTCATTTGCTAGGCCGAGCCGTGGGGGACGGCGCGGCTAAAGTGCCGTCAGTATGCTAAGCCGCCCCCGGCGGCTCGAGAACCGATTTTCAATTTTAGCTTAGATTCTATTCCAATCCACATATCCATGTTAAAATAAAGGTCATAATATAATGTTGACTTCCGGGTCAAGCATTTCCACTGAAAATCGGAAATTTAGATTCAGCTTTGAAAAGCGATTTCGTAGTTATTCGACTTTGTTTTATCGCAATGCCAAAATTATAGCCCGGACACCAGTCTTAGCTATTTTACACAACAAAATCTATCATTATTTTGCTCACTAATGAAATGGAGGACTCTTTTTTATAATATTGATACGATTGGACTCATTATTATTATTACTCTGTTATTGAGAAATCAATATTTTTGAGTGCTAGATCTAGGTCTAGATCTAAATTGTCAAAATATTTTTTTCTACCCAAAATCACTACTTTTTTAAATGAAACTACACAAAAAGTGCCACTCAAGACATGTTTGGGTTTATTGCAAATGCAATTCTGAATAATTCCATAAAAGATACGAGTGGGTTTTTTTCTGTTTGTGATCGTTTCTCAAGATTGAAAAAAAAATTTTTATGTTCAAAATGTACAAATATTACGGAATGTAGGTAAATAACTGCAAACTTTTCAATATTTTCCAATTCTACATTCATTTATGGTTATTTTGATGTATCATTTGACTAGGTGCAAACATATTTTTTTAGTTTCACCAAAGATTTTTTTTTTTACAAATTTTATCCGCATCCTATCAAAATTGTGTTGCATAATCGTCTCTTACAGGAACCAAAGTTGAAAAATACATAAATAAACATTACATATGTATTCTACAAACCATACTGAAAATATTGGTATATAATACTTTGATATTTATTTGAATTTGTGGCCCGAAAGGACCTTTTTACTGCGCACTAGTCATCTCATTCGACCTCCCGAAAAAAAATTTGTCCACAAGCCGAAAATAATACGTAGCGAATGAGTTAATTCATTATCCCACAATTGTGTGATAAGCTGTATCTTATGGTACATGTACATTTTTCCCTTCAGGGTTCCTCTCGATCTGTGAATATGATGGAATGGGACAAGATTTGGGCTTACAACAAGAAGGTATTAATTCTTTCTACGTAATTAAAAAAATGAAATTGTCCTCCATTATGATTTCTATTTGATGTGCATATGACTTCCTGCATTAGTCATGAGCATAACATTGATGTCCTCTATGATCTCAGACAAGGATTTACGGAAAGCCACATTTCCATGCTTGATCGCCAACATGCTTTGCAGATACATGTAAACTTTTGACTCTTGGAAGCTAATTTTGATGGCTATACTATATTTGTGTGTGCGGGAAGTGCATATGTTAGCTAGATGCTGGATGACACACAAAACAAAACTTGTGTTGATGATTTGAGAGATGTCAATACTTTGTGAGTGTGTATTTGTTTGTTTGGTTTTGATTTTTTTGTTTTGTGTATGTCATTGTTTCAGCAGAAGAATGGATTGTCCGGTAGAAAGTACAGAATAATTTCTAATGTGTTCATGCATCACAATGATCACAACCAACTGTTTTCTGTTCCTGTAAAATACAACTGCAACTCTGTTGTGACCCTCATGACGGCTTTAGGTGTTGTGCTCTATATCAAGCAATTTGAACTGGGCTGGAGAGGGGGCTATAGTTTTCCTCTACTTCTAGTCCATCAAAAGATATTCTCCTTTTTCATCATTTTAGGTGATTGATCCTGTGGTTCCTCGGTTCACTGCTCTTTTGGAGGCTGATGTTGTCCAGGTGAACATTGCTGGAGCAAAAGTGGAGTCAAAGGATGTGGCCAAACATCCAAAGGTAAGAAGTTTGCAACCCTTGTAGATGAATAGTTACCGTATTAGTTTTTAAAAATTAGTTCACTGTACACACAAAGATCGTTTGAAATTGGTTTTTATGAATTGGCTTTGTATTTGGTATAAAGTTTTGATAGTGACTCTTCTCATTATTTTCTGCAAGTTTATTTAGAAAGAATGCTAGGCAAGTAGGTATGCCTTTGATTTCTTGTCGTTTAGGTAGGCTACTTATTTCTTTTTGTGTGTTGTTAGCTGTTATGATGTTCCCATTAGAACTTTCTTTTCTTCAGTGATTTAGATTTAACATGGCAGACTTGTATGTATTTTTGCACTGTATGTTAGTTATGCTCTTCAAGGTTACCATTGCTTCTTGTTTGTGCCTTTGTTTTGATAGTGATTGTGAACCATCTTTGAACAGAATGCAGACATTGGAAACAAAAAAGTGTGGTATGGACCCAGAATCTTCATTGATGGGGCTGACGCACTGGTGATGAAAGAGGGAGAGGTTGTCACGTTCATCAACTGGGGCAATATTGTGATCAAGAAAATAAACAAGTGAGGAATAACATTTATTTGTCGATGGTACAAAATGATAGCTATACATTTCAATTACCTTTCTTTATTTCAAAAGATTCTTGCACTCATGTCCCTGAGATTGAGTTTTACTCTTTTCTTAATGATTAACAAGATATTGGTAATGCACATCACTTATTGTTTTGGATACAAATACATACTTTTCCTGTCAAAGGAAATTGTTGCTCTGGCAGTCATGGGTTTTTGCTAGTATATTGGTTTCTCTTTGGCAATTTTCTGAGTGAACTACATTAGTTGTATCTTACTAGAAGAAGTAGGATAAACTGTTTCCCGTTTTGAGTGTGGTATGAATCTTAAATATGACAATTTTATTTTATTTAAGCATGTGGAGATCTCAGTGTGTAAAGAAGCATTTTTTTTCTGAGAAAAGGGGTCTGACTTTTTTGTTATAAAAACCCCTCAATTTTTTGCACAATGCCAACTTTGGTACACTCTCTTTCATGCCACAAACTGATTTTTACTGGAACTGAGAGATTCAGACAGAAGATTAATGTCGTAGTGGTGTTTGGTTTTAGCATTCAGTAATTCTGTTTTCTTGTATTTGCTGCAGGGATTCAAGTGGCAAAATCTCCTCCATCGATGCTGAGTTGAATCTCGAGAACACGGTAAATTGATTTTTTAAATTCATTGTTTTGTTTTGCTAATTAAAAAAAAATTCCAGTGGCTGTGGACCATTTTTTTTTCTTTTCTATTTTCATTTGCTTGATTTGCTTGAAGTTGAATTATGTAACATATTATTTAGAAGAAGACCAGTTTTTATCCTGTTTTTTTGTAGTCAATCACTGATTATTCTTATTCCTCAGTTGGCAGTACACTAGTCTGTGACTTGCACTCCAATGCAGGCACTAGTTGCTATTAGAATATGTGGTTTTAATTTTTTTTCCCTTTGTCCTTAAAACTATAAGAATGGTATTCATAACTTCCTCATGCTAATGAGGAATCAGATTTTGTACTAAACTTGATTTAAAACTGCTGAATAGTTAGTAAAAAATTACTTTCATTCTTTTCTTTGAAGTTTACTTATTTATTCTTTTTTAAACATTAGGATTATAAGAAAACTCAAAAGATCACATGGTTAGCGGAGGCGGAGAAAGGGCCATTCATCCCAACGGTGTGCCTTCAGTATGATCACATCATTTCGAAGGGAGTTCTGGCCAAGGATGAGGATTTCAAACAGTACATCAACATGGACTCTAAGGTAAGGAACGCACTAGAAAAGTAACTGCAGATTATTCTTCTATCAGCTGTTATGCTTCATAGTTTTTCTTTAAAAAATCACAATCTTTGATAAATGTGATGGCCGTGACTTTAAAAAATCACAGTCTTCGATAAATGTGATGGCCGTGACTGTCTTTTTGAAAATCTTGTTCTGATGCAGGAATAATGTTTATAACAAATGCAGTGTTTTGTCATACTTTTTTACGATCCTTGTACTTCAGATAATAGTTTTAAAAAATGATTGAGAAGAGAAGCTTAAAACAACCCTTAAATTTTCACTTTGTTGTAGGCTGAAGAGGTGATGCTTGGTGATCCTTGCCTTGCTGATTTGAAGAAAGGTGACATTGTGCAGCTGCAGAGAAGAGGGTACTACATCTGTGACCAGCCTTATGTTCCAGTCAGGTAAGTCGTTGAGGTAGAGTTGGGTCGGGCTCGCAAAATTAGCGTCCGCGAGTAACGAACTACTCGCTGGCACTACCCGCAAACGAGCGGACGGGTAACGAGTCGTCCGTTTGTGAAGAGTAGTTCATTACTCGCTACTCGCTACCCATCGGACAGAAACAACAGTTTGTTTAATGAGCGAGCGGACGGAGAGACCCTATGCATTTGAGCGGGCGGACGGACGGACGGGGAGCGAATCCTTCCATTGCATACTACTTACACCCCCCCCCCCGAAAAAATTATTTAAAAAAAAATCACCCTCCTGCCCCACATTGTAGCTTGGTGTTCATGGCGGAAATTTCTCTACTACCCCCCCCCCCCCTCCCCCCTTCTGCTTGCTGTGGAAATAGGTGGGTTTTGAAAGTAGATACGTGCTTTTTTGCATGTCGTACTTATTCAAAGGTGAAAGAGGGGAATTGGTGTTAATGGCTTTTTTTGCCCAGCCATTCTGAGAGATGATGTAAAATTTAATTCCTTTCCTATAACTTCTGCTATTCCAAAATAGACTTCTTGCTCAAAAGTAGTTCAGAGCGCTGCAATATTACATTAACCAAGATGTTTTTAATGGGAAGTGTGTTTGTACTCATGCCTGTTTCCTGGTATGTGTGTGTGTGCGTTTGTAGTTAATGCCTTTGTTGTTTTCCTGCAGTCCTCACACTGGCAGAGCCAGCCCCTGTGTTATGATCAACATCCCTGATGGACATCAGAAGGAAATGCCTAAAGGAGGATCCAAGCATAAGGAGTCCAGCCAGAAAGAGGTTTGTCACATTTTGCTTTACATTCTTTGTCAGCGCTGGAATATTGGTGTGCTGAATGCTTCTGTCATAGTGATAAAAAAGATTGGACTCCTTGCTAAAGTGAAATAAAAAGCACAACAGCATTGATTCATTTCAGCGTTCTGCTTTTTACATTAGTGAAGAAGTACAGACCCATCATATCAGTCTTCTTCATCTTCTAGTGCAAGGTCTGAAACAGACCTTGGTGATTACGGTTTACCGCTTTCTCTGCCCAGATGCTCTCAACAAACTTACATTGTCCTGGTCTTTTCCCATCACCTTTTGATTCAAGTTATCCAATTTGTTTTAGGTGTATCTTTGCCTTATGGTATGAGTTGGGATTTTTGCCGTTTTGCATTTCATTGCTTCGTCTTGTAAAGGCATAGTTATTTACCTTCAGACATAACTCCTAATACCAATTGCAAATTGACCATTTATAGTTCAGGAGATGAACCGTGTTTTTTGAGAGAATCTCTTACAGAAGGTCTTAGTGCCTGAAAAAAAAGTTTTTGTTGCATGCACTTTTGCAGTCGGTTTGGGCAAATTTATGTCAGTGTCAACTCACCTTAACATGTCACTGAAAAGTGGGATTGATCAAATGCACCATTCATCCCTGGCTGCTGGCGCACAGGAATACCCCAGTTAAAGTAATGCATCCTATAATACTAATGATAGGGGTCTGTTTGTTTTTACCCCATTTTTTTTTTTCTCAGTCTAATTTTTCTGTTCATTCGATCACTGTGATAACCAGTGTCTGCTATTCATCGACAGACATTCCTTCCACACGCAATTTTAAGTGATTGAGAAATAAATGCATTATGAATTTTTGTTGTTGTTTTGTTTGGCAAACCCATTTCTGGCTGAAAAAGTTCAAAATTGACTCAAGCCAGGTGATATCACTCCATGCGAATTAACTTGATCGGAAAAGGGTTAATAATTACCATTATGATTTTCCGTGCTTCCTGCAGGCTGCTCAAAGCAGGAAAGGCAAGGCAGCTGAGAAGTCTCCCCAGGAGGAACAAGCCCCTGCCTCAGCCAGTTTCTCCGGTGCCATTGACCTCAACAATCAGATTGTGGCACAGGGAGATGTTGTGAGGAAACTCAAGGCTGATAAGGCTAACAAGGTGTGTGTGTTGTGTGTGTATATATGTGTGTGTGTGTGTTGTGTGTGTGTGTGACTGCTTTATTGTCTATCGGAGCTTTCTGTGTCTTTTTGAAGACGCTATATAATGAAGGTGTCAATTTGAAACTAATTTTGTGGCTGTTTCAATTGTTTTGCTGTTGTGTGTATTCAGTCTATGGTGTTTTCAGCTGGTTGTACTTTTTTGGTGGCTTTATGTCCTAGTGAGAAATGGTTGGTGTTGTGGTGGAAGAAAACATTCCCTTTGAAGTTCATCTGATTTTATGTGGGTGATTGGCACATGCTCTGGTGTGATTTGCTCCTTCTTTCCTATTGAAAGATCTTTCGTCATCTTCTCTCCTTCTTTTCTTTATATGTTACTCTCTAGAAACACCTCTAATCTTCAGCACTTAATATTACCAAAGATAGAACATAACAAGATGGGCCACTCAGCCAAAAAAGTGTCCGCCGGAAGTTCACTCTTTGCTTCAGATGGCGCTGCAGTCTGTTTTGAAGCTCTCTTTCATTTCTCCAGAAGAAGAATAGGAATAGCACCGCCTTGCGTGCGCAGATCGACTGCTGTTCATCAGCTGTTCGGGTTCGTTCAGTGCGGAGTTTTAGGTTTTTTTCATTTTAATGACATCTTGCCTTTCATTCTAAAGTCAAATTAAAAGAAGAAAACAGTCACCCATTCCTACGGAAGAGGTTTTATGTCAGCGTAACCATTTTAAAAAAACGTTCTTCCGAAATTTAAATTTATATTTATTCAAAAACTTGTTAGTTTCACTTTGATTTTTTAAACACAAGTAGGGTAACTGTTCGCAAAGGGTGTGCATTTGTGAAGAGGGCGCCACCGAATTTTGAGGACACTTTTTTAATTGGCTCAAAGAGAGGAGTGGCCCCTCTTGTTATGTAGAATCTTTGATATTACCTAATTGTGTTGCAAGCGCCTTAAAACTATTACAGAAACTTATAAATCAGATTTTTCAAAACTTACAAAATTTGTATGAATTTCCTCAGGACCAGGTTGATTCTGCTGTCAAGGTACTTCTTGCCCTCAAGGCTGACTTCAAGGCCAAGACTGGCAAGGACTGGAAACCCGACATAATGTCTGGTGCTGGTGGTGATGGAAAGAAAGTGAAGGAACTGAACGACGCCATCACCACACAGGGAAACAAGATCCGTGACCTGAAGTCGGAAAAGGCTGACAAGGTAAAGAAAAAGCCTATGGTTGGGAGATCTCTGTGATAGATTTATTCTTATTGTTTGAGAGGTTTTGTTTTGGTGGTAGTGGGGGGAGACATCAGAGTTCTGTACTTCTCTTTATTCTAACAAAATGAAAGAAAAGAAGGAAATGGGTATAGGTCAGTGAGGTAGGCTACATTTCTATCATGCTGCAGAATGGGTGTTTGTGTTGAGAAAGGTTTCAAGTGGTTCTGTGTAAGTATAATTTAGTTTCTGTTCTCCTTAGATGGTATCTTGCATATCTTTTAAAGAATCTCTGCTTGTGAAACTTCTGAAAAGTAGATACTGGAGAGAAACGTAGTCCACGCACTCTTTTTCTTTATATGTCCACCGTCTTTTTGTATGTAGGTCATAATGTAACTTATGAAAGTGATAAAAAGTAATGGTATAGAGAGTAGGGCTGGATCCTGCTCGTCAAATTTGAGAGTGACGATTCGCGATTCAGTCGGCTTCAAAGAATCGCGAGTACGCGAGCGCTCGCGGAACTGTGGTGGAACACTGACTGAAACGGAACAGTGTCATGTCAACGGAACAGTATTATAACTACGCCACAAGGCGAGCGCGAGTCCCACTCTTGATGTTCCGCCATCCTCTCCGCCCCACACCCTTTATTGCGCTGCTCTATCAACTGACCTCAATTAGTGACCCCCATAAATCCCCCCCCCAAACCCCACCATTCGCTAAAACAATGGCTCCATAAAATTCCTTCTGTCTATTGGTTGGACCCCGTTCATTTTGTTTTAATAGGGGGGTTGGACTATACCATCTTTTGTAAAATAAGGGGAGCTATACTAAGTGTTCCGTTCCGTTCTTGCGCTCGTGACTCGACTCAGCAGTAGGTTAAACAAGCCACAAGGTGGTGACAGCGACAGGGGAGTGAATCGGGAATCGTTTGGCGATACTGTTCCGCGTTCCGCTGAAGTGAATCGTGAACCGCGTTCCGCAGGAAAGAGTGACGATTCAGTTCCGTTCTCGCGCTCGTGACCCAGCCCTAATAGAGAGGACTTACTTGTAGTTGATTTTTCTTTATTTGCCGAAAACTTTTACACCATAGGAATCTTTTTAAAAAATAATTAAGTAATTTCATATATTTTAGGTGAAATCATGGGGTTCTTTTGTGTTGTTGATATCACAGGCTCACTATGTCCACTCTATTTCATGTTGTTTTTTTTTCATTTAATAAAAGTATGCCAAAAAATCACATGGGGCCGCTTCTAAGTGATGACTTTGTTAGTGTGTTTGTTACCCTATGTCTATGCTATCATATTTTCAAAACAGTGAAAGGAGTGTGGCCGATAACCTCTGTAATATTAATTTTTAAGGTAAATGCAGTTGCGTTCCGTATTAAAAGGCTAACACATCTAGACTGACTTGTGTGAATACAAGTTATCCCTGTCGTCATTCGCAACTGATCCCAGGCCACTTCTGGGATAGTCAGAGCATGTAAAAAGCCTGAAAGACCATGCCCAGTCGACCAGAGAATTACAGGATCGCTTCTTCTTAACCCATTGCACCCAGGAGTTAAAGTTTTCAGGCTCCTTCCGGAATTTCCGCTACTTGTACTCATCCGTGGGCCTCCCTCCGCCTTCACCGGCCGGGCAAGTCTTCCATAGCCCGCGACATGACAGGCATTTGATAAAAATCGCTGAGACCCGGGAATTTGAGGAAATCTGTAAATTACCCCAGGAAAAAGGCGGGAAGACCCTGGAAAATATATAAAGTTCTGGAATATTTGAAAACAAATTCCGATATGGTCAGTAAGTTAATTTTTACCGGTCGCGATTGTGGTATTCGTTCAGCTTTTCCCAGTTCGACAGTACGCGTTACGCGAACAAGCGGCTATGGCGGCATGCGGAAGTGTGTGACACCGTGGCTCGATCGGGAATATCAAGATTACTTATTACTTTCGATTTCGTTACCACCTAGAACTTGGCCGGTGATAGACTGAACGCAACATTTGTGACATGCAGGTCATCCACTATAAACGCTGTGTCGCTATAAAAATAAATAAAATTTTGTATCTGTGCTGTCACTTGTGAAAAAAGAAAAAAAAGTGTCGTCCGATTGTCAGCTTGTCAGGCTCTTCATCGTGACCGGTCAGTGAACCTGAGCAAAGTTGAATGCCAAGATCACTGCTCAGGGGAACAAAGTGAGAGAGTTGAAGAGGGCTATGGCTGACACGATAATTTCTCATACGTCACGAAAATGTGTGACTTTAAGCTTTGTGCAAAATTTGCCGCTCCTGGTTGCCTATATGATGTTACATGTACGTCACGCTAATCACCTGGCTCTAATACTAATTCTTCTGTTTGGATGTTTAGCCACAAGCACTACATGGATTTGTGATCTGGAACCAAAAATTTGCATTTCAGTACCAGATTTGCTAGTACAGTCAAACCTGCCCCGATGGCCACCTCTATAAGACGGCCACCTGTACAAACGGCCACTTTCCATTCCCCCCCTTGCGTTTTTTCTATATAATTTAACTGTGTAAAACGGGCACCTGTCCAACGCGGCCGCGGCCACCATATTTTAACACACAATCCCTATCACACTAAGCAATAACACCTGTCTTAGACGGCCACCTTAGTGACTCCATTATGCTTTGTCATAAATCCAGCATTGGCCCCTGGCGTTGTGGGCGAGCCGTCATAATTCAATCACCTGTCGTTGTTGTTAGGTAGTCCCTCCAACCGTTCGTGTTGCGTTGGCCCCTCCCACTGTTGACCAATAGCTACCAATTTTCAGCTGCTGGTGAGGTAAGCGTGTGATCCCTCATAACCCATAAGTCCCGCCCAGAACTCTCGCACAAATTGTAAGTGAGATGAGTGGTCACTGTTTACCCAGTCTGTAACAAAGTAACAATGGACGTCAGCATGAACTTGCGACAGAAGCGTCACTTGTTCTCAAGTGGTGGCGACAGGTGTGTTTGTTTTACCATAGCACTCGGGCCTCCTTGTCTGAAACATTTCGTTTTATTGTCACCCTTGCACAAAAGCAGCAACAAAAGAAAAACAAACAAACAGCGAAAACAACAACAAAAATAACAATAAAAACAATGCGACTACCTTTTGTTGGGACCTCAGAAAGGAATGGTTTGTTTTCTTCATCTTGATCAGTCCTGCCTAAGACGGCCACCTGTCTTATACGGCCATTTTTCTCCTTGACAATGGGTGGCCGTCTTACACAGGTTCGACTGTATTACTTTACTTCTTGGTTTGCAAGTGATTGATAAACACAGATATAGTCTTGGGGTGGCCTTATGCTCTCACAAAACGTAATCACCTAAATGACTTTAAAATGCAGAAAATTTCACTTTTTGTCTTTTGGGAATTATTCAAAATAATTAGTAAGATGGGGTATATAGGGAGTGAGGAAAGTTAAAAAAGTGACACAATCAAAGACCCGGAGCATGAACTATATCACACGTGGCTAGATCAAGGGTGCGAGTCCATTAACAGTGAGACATGAGACAGTTGTCCTGGGTCATGAGCTTAGCTGAAAATCAGTACTGACTGTAGGGATGCATATCCGCTGGCAACGAAAGGGTTAAGCAATTTCATACATGGGGCAAATCGGGGGGGGGGGGGTTGTGTTGTGTTGTTGATATCTCGAGCTCACTTTTTTCACTATATTTCATGTTGCTTTTCCTCTTTCTTTTGTCTGGCAGGCTAGTATTGAGGCAGAAGTGAAAAAGCTCTTGAGTCTGAAAGCTGAATTCAAAACCGCGAGTGGCAAGGACTGGAAACCTGGCATGACCTTTTCGGAGGTCGCACCGGCTCAGGCAGCCACAGCACCAGCTGGGAAGCAGGCAGGTTCTGCCGCTGCAGAGTTGGATGCCAAGATAGTTGCTCAGGGGAACAAAGTGAGAGAGCTAAAGAGCGCTAAGGCTGACAAGGTAATTTCTTCTACATCACGAAAATGTGTGGTTTTAGGCTTTATGGATGTCACGGAAGTTTTTAAAATTTCCCGCTCCTGGTTGCCTATATGATGTTATATGTACGTCACACTTATCACCTGGCTTTAATTCTTCTGTTTGGATGTTTAGCGATGGTTATAGTGTCGCAATTTGTCTAGCTCATGTCACTGGTCGACATCATTACAGAATTACCAAGCAATTAATAATACTGCGTTATGACAGTAAATTTCTTTGTTCAACTTCAAAAGTGGACGTATTGTGGCGAAGTTTAGTCTTGCTTTACAATTTTTTATGACCTAATGGACGTTACGATCGAGTAAACTAATGTTTTGCAGATTCAAACTGTCGTTGTCGATCTCTACTTTGTGGTATGTTTTCCGATCCGATTAACTGAATCCTTTATTAAATGCAAAGCGTCACATTACCTCTCCTGAAAGCATTTGTGATACAGTCTTGTCAGATTGTTACATTTCTTACGTGAAAGTTTGACTTTTCAATGATCTGATCGTATTATTGACATTGCAACATTGTTGATCCCTTTGGTCGTGCTGGGAAAATTTTGCAATTACCGAAAATAAAATTAAAACTCGCTTCTGAAGAGAATACAATAAGGAGATACCACGGAGAACAAACTTTGGTTCCGAATGAGACAGTTTTAAATCAAGCTGTTGAAAATGTGTGCACATCTGATTTGTGCACGGACTGTAGTATTTAACCGAGCGAGGAAGGGAAACGAAGGACGTTTACCGAGTTACAATTCGGATATAACAAACACCTAACTTTATTATACTTTATACGTATAATAATTAGTTTGTATACGTCTTATTTTTATTTTTAGCAACCAGTACACAGTCATTACTGTCAATAATACGTCACAACTGACGATCGCCTACGCTCATAAACGTTCACGAGTGTAAAGGAGAACGACGAACCGTACCATTCGTCGTTTTCGCGTACATCGCAAGGCTTACCTGTGGGTGCGCAATGTAAGGGAGAACGACGAATGTCGTATAACTTTGCTACTTTTTAACCTAAACCATTAAAACTTTAGAAACTGCTTTATGAACACCCCAATCAGATATCTGGTGAATTACAGCTTAAAAGAGTGAAAAATAGAAGACTTATAAAGTGAAAACAGTTTTTGCCTCTCCTAAAAAAATTTGCCTCGCTACATGGGCAGGACCATTCGTTGTTTTCTCTTACGACGACAGAGTTGTCCTCGGTAACTAGCTTAGCTGAAAATCAGTACTGACAATAGGAATGCATACCCCCTGGCAACGAAAGGGTTTAAGCAATTTCATACATGGGGCAAATTGGAG
>NW_004797291.1:769885-771626 GCF_000002075.1 Aplysia californica | reverse complement strand
TGTAACGTCTACTGCCATTGTTAACGACCAAGACAAATTTCTCCCTGCGAGATGAATAAAGATTGTCATTGTCATTGTCATCATCGTCATCATCAAAACCCTGTACTATAAAAAAAAAAATTGAATTATTTGACATAATGGCAAATTTTCATAATAGATCTAGAGAAAAAAATCAAAGAAATTTTAAACCATGATTGTACCTTTACATGATACACATTGTATTAAAAAGCTGTATTCCTTGTGTTTTTTAAACCAACAGTTAGGGGGCTCTCGTGGCCTAGAGGTTAAGGTGTTAACCTCTCATTTTAAGGTCCCAGGTTCGATTCTGGGTAGCCAGCGACGGTAAAATATTCTTCTCTAAAACGTTGTCTCCTTTCACCTCCTTTCTTGCTCTCTAGCAATGTTCTGTTGTCTGCTTCCGTCTCCCCTTTCTGCCCCCACCCCCTCACCTCCTTTACCCCCTCCTCTGAGCTCCTGACTCTTTCTGCAGCCTTTCTATTGTTACTCCTTGGCTCTTTCTTACTGCTGTCTTTTAGCCACACCCCTGATCTTCTGATAGGAAAGATCTACACATAGCCTTCTCGGACGAGGGCTAAAAATCTCGGAATGTGCAAGTTGCGCACGTCAAAGATCCTTTGGTGGTCTAAAATCGATAAGAGTAGGCTTCGGCCGCCACCTGGGCCAAATTCAAAATTTCCTACCCACTGAAAAGGTTAATGTGTCCTGCGCACTCATATGACCATATGCAGTTGCGAGCACCCTAATACACTTACCAAAAAAACTACCAAAAAAAATTAACAGTTGAACTCTTAATAATTACCTCCCACTGATTCTCTATGATTACAATAAGGTGTTTCCAGTTTAAGTTGACCAATAAGTTTTATTATACATTTCCTTTTCACATAGGCCTGTACCATATACTGTGACTTTTTTAAAGCCTGTTCAGGTCTGTTCTGTGCTGAGTGAATGGTCTCAGTTATGCTGACTAGAAGCACTTTCAATATGGCTTGACCCCTGGAATAGTGGGAGGTTTTGGTACCCAGAAAGAAAGGGAGAAGGGGGGGAAGGGTTATTCAATCATCACCAATTTATATCAGTTTGCTTACTTTGACAGGTCCAACTGGATATATAGCCAGCTCAAATTCCTCACAAATCAAGGAATTAAGACATATGGGCTCATCAGAAACAAAATTCGACCCAGGATATGGCTCAAAGCGAGATTTCCAGTAACTTGGCCTAATGCGTGGATCCATATAGAATTGTCAAATACCAGTAGTGTGGATTTGGCTTGCCATAACACGCTCAATTTTCTGTCTCTGAAACCACCCATCACTGAAAAAAAGATAACAAAATGCGCAGGTTTTTACACCAAAAGAAATTTATTTAACTCTACATGGTTACTTTGAAATGACAGTCTTTGTGTTAAAATAGTAGTATAGTAACTTAACTTGGGCTAGCAAAAAACAACGACTAAACAGAATTGAATAGAACACCCTTTAAAAAGCTGTAGGACTTGGAAATTATCACAGGAGGTTTAAAGACCCAACATGTATTTGACTTATTATGGTAGCTACAGTGAAAAAAGAAATTATTAGAGAAAACTCTAAAGACTGAATGCTTGTTGTACTCTCTATTAATGCAAATTTGTCATTGTTCAAGAGGTACTTAATTTTTGTCCACGCTCTCTCCATCTGTCTGTATGTCTGTTCTGTCTGTCTGACTGAAGCCTGTCTGTCTCCTC
>NW_004797291.1:766738-769769 GCF_000002075.1 Aplysia californica | reverse complement strand
CTCTGCCTTCTGCCCTCTCGTCTTTCCACCTTCTCGTCTTTCCACTCTCCCGTCTTTCCACCCTCTCTTTCACCCACCCAGCTGTATACATAAACTTAGCGGGTGGTTCGTGGGTGCTCTGGTGTTGTTTGCTCCTTTCCTATCAAACATCTATCATCTTTATCTCCCCTCCTTCTTTTTTGTGTTTGTTACTCTCTTGTAAAACCTCTAATCTTCGGCACTTATATGACCTTATTGTGTTGCAAGTGCCGTAAAACTCTTACTAAAACTAAAATACATAAACTTAATTGCACAATTTGATGAATTTACAAACAGTCAAATGAACAAACTATTCCATATTCTACCTCTTCAAACAGTACCATCAGTGGAGTGTTGAAGTACAAGTAATCGTAATTGCACTAAATTCTCTAATATTTTATTCTGGAAACTCAGTTTGTGTGTGTGAGTGTGTGTGTGTGTGTGTGTGTGTATGTGTGTGTGTGTGTGTGTGTGGTGTGTGTGTGCGTGTGTGTTCTATGTAGTTCAAGTTGATGTTATTGTGGTAGGTTACTACATAAACAAGTGTATGTCCTCATGATGAGGGAAAACAGCTTCCATTAGTACCAATAAGCCAAGCATGATATTGATAGGCATTTGTGTGCTCCAGCTCCTCTCTGCCGACCCTTGTTGATTGTTCGTCACCAAGCAGTATGCGAACATTTCGTGCTCTAAAAACGGTGAGGCAATTATATTTGTCAATTGTCACTGTAATTGTCAAAAGATTCCTGGCCTCATCCCTTTTCATTCACCTGTCGCGGGGGGGACCCATTTGCAAACTAACACTAGCCTTTTTGCAAAAATAATAAGACGGATTTACAAATGTCTCAACTTTGCGTCTAAGACCTTCTTTTTGTTTGCCATTCCATATTTTGTAGTAGCGTAAACTGATCCTTCGTCCAGTCCCATGTCTTGCAGCTGCTTCTGCTTGGCAGACTTGTACTCTCTCCACAATATTGTGGCGATGTCTGCCCACACCGAGTCGTTGGACTTCTGGGAAGCAGTCAGAAGTAGCAGGTAACCGTCTGAACCAATGAACGTTGAAAAGTCCGGCTCTAATATAATGGGGCTGTTGTCCATTATGAAAAAGTCGTCAGGGTTGTTCGTAAGTAAGAAGGTGGTCAGCTTCCTGTCTCTTATGCCAGGCGTGAATATCATGGCGGTGGTGAGTAATAAATCAGTAACGTTGATGATAAACAGACACAGCATGTAGATGGCCCAGAAAATGAACACACGGCTGTAGGCCAGGTTGATTGGATGCACGCAAAGGAGTGTGTGGTTGGGTATATGATCCTGAGGCCTTTTGTTCATGTACACAGAGCAGTTGCTGTGTGCGCGGAAGTTCCCGCTGATTGCTGTAAGGTTGCCGTCTAGATTAGAATCAGTCAGTGGGTCGAGCACGACAAAGATGTAAAGGGAAACGACCAGTGCTAAGAGGGCGCTGAATGTCTTCCGTGTCAAGGTGATCACTGACGTCACTTGTTTTCCACCAGTCAGCTTCATGTCTAAGGGTATATTCACAAGGTACCTCAGTTCCTTTCGCTCCAGTGTATTTTCTTTTGACTCCTCTCGTAATTCCTTCAGCCTGTGCGTCACTTCACCTGCCTGTATCCCGAACAGAACCTCAAATGGGTGGAACAGGAGGAATGGCATCAAGACGGCCAGTGCGAGGTACACAAAGAGCACAGGCGCCCCCAGCACTAGAGAGGAAATTGATCCTTTGTACGTGATTGACATTCCCCACAAGGTGTACTCGGAGTCCAGGTTGTCCCCGCTGAAGTAAGCACACTCTCTGTGCACGTAGTCGATCCAGGTTTTGGGGAAATGAGACGGACAGAGACAGGAGATGGTGGGAACGACTGTGGGCAGGAGGAATATGATGAGAGCCGTGAGCAGCAGCAGAAGAAATGTCCATTGGCTGTTGAGCCGGTCCGCGATCGTGCCGTGGCCGCCTGTCAACCAGGAGCTCATGACCAGCTGTGCGTGTTGTCCAACTCTTTTGTTAATAGTTGTAGGAAGGAGACTTTCAGTGTCGTTGAGCTGTGTGATTCATGAATATAATTTATGGGATCAACTTTTTTTTTTAGGGAGGGGGTGAGTTGTTTGGCTGGTGGAGGGGTTAACGGTGTGGTTGTCTTCTATAGTCGATGAGATTGTGAGACCGACAGCTTTGTTGAGCTCTGTGGTCAGTGGTTGTGAAACTGTCTATGTTGCTGATGTTAGTGACTAGAGGACAGTGCTCGTCGTTCTCAATGAAGATATTCAATCTGTGAAGGGACTGTTCAGCTCAAAATTTGAGTATGAACAATCTAACTCGGTCAGGGTACCTGGGAACAGACATTACAGAATCAAAAGAGCGTTTTCGTTGTCGTGGTATAGTTGAGTCTTTTGTAGGGTTTTGTGAGTAGTACTTGTTGTCTGGTATAAGGGCATGATTGAACAGACAGCGGCCAAGGGGTCCTGTCTTATTTACTGCCTGCCTTGACAAGTAGATTATGGTGACGAATAGACCCTTGACATGTCAGCAGGAGTTGCCATCCCCTCTAATCATATAATTTTTGGTGTGCACTGCTTGTCTTCTTTCTGTTTTTAAAAGATATTTTATTTTAATTTTATTTTTTGTTCATCATCCATAGTACCTGTACCAGGTGCTCTACATTTAGAAAGACATATTATGGTGATATTTGTGTTCAATACCCACTGAACTTGAACAAACTGCCTATCTCTGTCTTCTTGTGAATATTTTTTTGCTGCAAAGTGAAGAGTGAGAAGGGGGTGGGGTGGGGGAGATAGGTCGTCGAGTGAAATGAACTATATGTCAGTGTTAAATGTAAAAGTGAATCTCTGTTTGACAGTTTTGTGTTGCAAGTGCACTAAAACCCTGTTACTAAGACTAAACTAAACTAAACTCTAACATTTTAATGCTCATGATGGTGTGATAAAATTTGCACTCGTTTCCCATGGTTATTTATTAAATTTTGTTGTGTTCATTGCC
>NW_004797291.1:765481-766638 GCF_000002075.1 Aplysia californica | reverse complement strand
CCCCCCCCCTGCTAGACATCTCAATTTGGTTTGTGGCCTGCAACATCTCTTTTTTCAACAGTATATATAAAAAATCAAGGCCTATTATAAGAGGACATAAAATCTCTTGCTTTTCGATAGCCGTTTACCACTTTTCAAAGCTACTCTTGGTCATTTATATTGGTCTGATTTTCTATCGGTTTTGACCTAGGATCAATATGTTCCCCTTGAACAGAAAACTGATGCTTCCAGTTTTAGTGTGGTTCAAAGTTGACATCCGAATGAATACTTTTTCAGTCGAACATTATGGATATGATGACAGGAGTTTGGTAGATTGGGGTATCTCGAAAGAGGTGAGGGTGTTAAATTATTTCCAAATTTCGATACGTTTGTTTGAACTAAACACAGCTGAAATGAGTCAATGTGAAATCAGACAAAAAAAAAAAAAAAAAAGATTTCCTCGTGGTATACGTTCACTTCTAAAGCAGTGCTTGTCGTCAACCGTTTTATAGTCAGCACCCACTTTTGCCACCTTGCCACCTTTAAGAGGCCAACATTCCTGTACCGCGCCCACCGACATGAATTTCTAAGCAGGGCACCTCCTTTCCTGCTTTCGTCTCCACTTTCTGCCCCTGCCACCTCACCTCCTTTGCCCCCTCCTCTGGGCGCCTGACTCTTTCTGCAGCCTTTCTACTGCTATTCCTTACTGCTGTCGTTCAGCCACACCCCTGATCTTCTGGTAGGAAAGATCTGCGCATAGCCTTCTCGGACAAGGGCGAGAAACCTCGGAGGTCCCGTCTGCTAGTTGCGCACGTTAAAGATTCCTGGTGGTCTAAAATCGCTAAGATTAAGAATAGGCTTTGGCCGTCACCCGGGCAAAATTCAAAATTTCCTACCAACTGAAATTTTTTAATGTGTCTCGCATGTTCATATGACATTGTGCAGTTGCGAGCGCTGTAAAACACTTACCCCCCAAAATAAATAAGTAAATTTTAAAAAATAAAGTGATGTGATCCCAAACGTCATCACTGTTACCGCAGCTTTCAAAACACTGTATTCAATGCTTGGCTAAGCGTTATAGCAGAAAAAATGAATAAACAACAGTAAGCAACTGAATGGTGCATGGCAAAACAACAACAACAACAACAACAACAAAACCAAACCAAAACAACAACCCC
>NW_004797291.1:760865-765357 GCF_000002075.1 Aplysia californica | reverse complement strand
GTCTACGTCTGTATTTTTTCAGAGGGGGGGGGGGGGCAGTGAAAGACCGCTTAAATCCTTATTTTCTCTTCCAAAAGTGCAGACGAAGTGAATAATGTAAATTTAGATCTATATCTCAGGGGAGATCCTATTCGAAAAACAAAAGCAAACACCAAACGAAACGAAAAGTGGTACGTACCTTACAGATTATCGTTTCACAATCCAGAATCATGCAGTGACGTCTTCCTGTCCTGGAACTTCGGACAATCTGTGAATGAAATCACCCCAAAAATTTCTGAATGAAGTCACCCCAATTTTTTTTGTAATGCTGCCCGTCATTTGTCAGCCTACAATTATTTTATGTAGTGTGTCGCGCTGCTTCTCCGTTGTCAAGCGTATGCTGTGTTTTCAACTGCTGCGTCAGATGCTCGAGTTGCGCTGTGACGTTAACCCTTGTGAGTGAGGACTTGCTTAGGTCCCAAATCATGCTCTGTTTGTGTGCGGGTGAGTGGATAGTCCCCTGGAATGGTGTGGCGACGATCCCTTTATTTTTAAAATCCCCCCTCCCCCTCCTAGAATGAGTTCAATTGTTACTTCTAAGGACAAGCAGGCTAGCCCAGATTTAGAGGGTTTCCAGAAATCTTGACCCACACCAAAAGTGGGCATTGCCCTACGTACAGGAGAAGTTTGGTTTCGTTGGCGTGTATATTTGTTTGGTTATAGAGGAAACTTTCCTTTGCTCTTAAAGAAACTGAATACGGGGCAATCACTTTACCTTCGATTTTCTCAAAACAGCATTTTTTGGGATATCCCCCTTGTGCTTAAAAGCGACCATATATCAGTTTGAGACTATCTACTCATAACCTGGTTTTCATGGCGAGTCCCGTGATTTTTACCACTATTTGTAGTTTAAAGGTCGTGACTTTAATACATTCTTTTGCTTAATAAAGTGGGAGTTTTTTTATTCAGAGAAAACATGTGTTTCATAATAAAAAGAAATAAAGGATTGTCACTCTCGCATTTATGGATGATGTTTGAGAGGTGATATATTGTGGGTGCCCTAAGGTGGTCTACCTTGCTATAATCAAGTTCTTAAGTATTAGTAAGAGTTTTACGGCGCTTGAAACACAAAAAGTCGTATAAGTACCAAAGATTATAGGTGTTACAAGAGAATAACACACACACACACACACACACACACACACACACACACACACACACACACAAAAGGAGAGCTAAGGACAGTAGATGTTTGATAGGAAATAAGGAGCAAACCACCCTCTATAATCAAGTACATGCGTACTTGTTCCCATGGGAATATTAACGCTGTTGGTCATGACAACCACCCGCAGACCACAGCTAATTACGATATATTCGTTGTTTTCGTTGACAGTTTTGTGAGTTTGCTGTGTAAATGTTAACAATTGGTAATTTGAACCAATCGTAGATATAGTTCCAATTTCCACGTCTCTCTTGGATGGTTGGCGGGTGCTCTGTAGTAGTGTCGGTAGCCTAGTGGTTAGGCTACCGGACTCGTAATCGTGAGATTGCGGGTTCGGGGGTTCGAGCCTCAGCTCCGTCTGACGTTGTGTCCTTGGGGAAGGCACTTTACACGAACTTCCCACTTGGCTCGGCCCTATCGGAGACGGACGTTAAACTAGGAGGTCCCGCCCCTTAAATAACCTAATCGTGTTGATAGGGGCGTTAAACCCATACCATTTCACCATTTCTTTCTTTCTTATCAAACATCTACCGTCCTTTTATCTCCCTTTTCTGTTATTTGTATTTTATTTTCTAGTATCATCTCTAATCTTCGGCGCTTTCATGACCTGTTTGTGTTGCAAGTGCCGTTAATTTTGTAGTAAAACTAAAACTAAATGTAACTGTTGTTATGGGTTTGCCGCGTAAGTGTTAAAATTGGGTAATTTGAACCGACTGCTGAGATTGTCCCTGTTTCGTGGCGTCGGTGACTTGCCTAGTGGTTAGAGTCGTAATTGTGAGGTTGCGGGTCCGGGGATTCGAACCTCAGCTCGGTTCGACGCTGTGTCCTTAACCTTGGGAAAGGCATTCTATGTGAATTTCCCATTTGGCTCGGTTCTTTCAGACATGGACGTTAAACTCGGAGGTCCTGCCTCCTAAAAATAACCTAATAATGTTGATAGGGGCGTTAAACCTATACCATTCACCATTTTTTGTGTCCCAGTTTCCTCGTCTCCTACGCCGGGAAGGTTAATCCTCTTGAGCGAGCAAAAACACAGAAAGGGGATGTGAATGGGGCTTTAATAATATTACATAGGATGACGTTGAAAGACCACGCTCCCAGGAAACTTATTAAGTGCTTATTGTTCATTACGTCCCCGCGAGGTAGCCGTTTATCACGGAGGTCTTACCAATTTGAGCGAGACCTTTAATCTGATATTTGGGACGTTGCCTGTGCGTGAGATCGTTGCCAAGGCTAATTTAGCAAGTTTTTATCTTGTCCTAGTAAATGGGGTGGGGTGCGGTTAGGGGTGCTTTTAGACCCATTTCCCTTCCGAACGTTCTATTTCTATCTTGTCTTCAATCGCCACTGGTAGGTCTTACTTCTTTTCTATCCCTCTGTTGTTTATTTTCATTTGCGTTGATTTTTGTCACCACTTTGGTCTTGTCTGTTAATATGTCGATGTGCTTCTGTTTATTCAAAGGTACACTTACCACCCCCACCTTCCCCGATTTGCTCCTTCTTTCCTATCGCACACCTGTGGTCCTCTTCTCTCCCAGTAACACCACTAATCTTCGGCACTTATAATATATGACCTAGTTGTGTTGTAAGTGCTGTAAAACACATAATAAAACTGAACTTAACACCCCCATAAAAAAAACAACAACAACAAAGAAACTAACAAAAAAGACTAACAAAAACAAAGTGCATGCACACACACACACACACACACACACACACACACACACTCATACACACAACTTTTGTAATCTACGGAAAGAGGGTTCGCCTAAGTCTTAAGTCTTCGCCATTACTTTAATCAAATTCCATTTCCCCCCTTAATCCTTTCTCAACCACATCCCCCCTTTCCCAGATTGCTTTGTCTCTGTCTGTCTGTCTGTCTGTCTGTCTGTCTGTCTGTCTGTCTGTCTGTCTGTCTGTCTGTCTCCTCTCCGTTTCTCCCTCTCTTTCTCCCTTCTCTTGCTCTCTCACTCACTCACACACACATACACACACATTCACACACACACATACACACTCACTCACTCACACACACACACACACACACAAACACACACACACGCGCGCACACACACACAAACACACACACAAACACACACACACACACACACATACACACACACACACACACACACACCCACACACATACGCACATACACACACACCCACACACACACGCACCCCCCTCACTCTCTTTCTATCACTGTAAAAGCCAGGATCCATTCCCTCCCTCCTCCCCTCCCCCCTCCACTTTTCCACAACCATTCTCTCATTACCACTCATCAGTCGTAGACATGATACTATGGTACTGACAAAAACTACCACGCCAATGCGTCTGCACTCGGCAGAAGACGTGAAAATAGAACAAAGGAAGGGCTGAGTGTTGTTTTGCTATGCGGAGGTAGTATACTATAAGCTCTCTGGGACTGGTTACATAGTTGCGAGCGCCGTAAAAGCCTATACTACTTTATATATATAAACTCTCTGGTACTCACACAATAAGCCATTGATTTGTCAAAGAAGAACTCTGATTATAAATAAGACGCCCCAAGAGGCTTCCGCTCAAAGAAGCCTCGATTCAAGCGAACATCCCCTTATCCCCTCTATCTTTCTCCTTTCCTCTCCCTCCCTTCTCTCCCTTTCCACCCCACCTTCCTTCCTCTCCTTTATTTCCTTTTTCCTCCCTTCTTCTCTACATTCCCTCCCACCTCCCTTCCCTCCCGTCTCACCTCCCCTGCTTCCTTCCCCCCCCCACTCTCTCTCTCCTTTCCCTCCCTCCCCTCTCGTCCCACCCCGTCTTCCCTCTGCTCTCCCCCCCCCGTTCCTTCCTTCTTTACCTCCTTTCCCTCCCCTCCTACCCTCCCTTATCTCCCTTCCCTCTCTTCCTTCTTTCCCTTCCTTGTCTCCCTACCCCCCACCCCCTTCTTGTTTCCCTTCTTTCTCCCCTCCCCCGTCCACCCACCTAACTTCACACCCCTTCTACCTCCCTTCCCCCCTCGTCGTCAATAAAAAAATGATATTTCCCCGACATAGCCAACTCACCTCTTGCTTCCGACTCACGTCCAAATATGAGTACAAAGTCTTATACGTTTGGGGAGACTAGCTCAAACATTGGCCGTTACTTTCAGAATCATTTTGATTACCATTGGTGATTTGTGACAGTGCTACTGATGGTTGTGGTGATGATGATGATGATGATGGTGCTGTCGAATTAAAATCCCAATCTCAAAAAGAAGAAGAAAAAGAAGACGAAGAAGAAGAAAGAGGAGGAGGAGGAGGAAGAGGAGGAGG
>NW_004797291.1:752562-760765 GCF_000002075.1 Aplysia californica | reverse complement strand
GCCTAGGCCTATCCCACGACAGGACTGTAATAGTGCGGTAGAGATTTAGATTCTTGCCTCGATTCTCGGAGTCTAGGCTAGGAACCAGGCTAAAAAAAGGAGACGGTAGGCGTCGACCCTCGGCGGACTCGAAGCTTAGAGTCTGGGAACAAGATCGATTCTTTGAGTCCTCATTTGGACTCGAAAGAATCGATCCCAGAGTCGATCTTGCCCTGGCCTAGTGATCTCGCATTATTTTTTTATTTTTTTCTGATTTCTCTGCACAGAACTTTTTGTATCTTAATTTTGTATGAAATTCTATATCGTGACTGTGTGCATGTCATGAGTGTATACAGTAATGATTGCTTTTATTTCTGTTACAGAGATGGGAGTTCAAACATCCACAGCCATTCCTCCGAACTCGCGAGTTTTTGTGGCAGGAAGGCCACACAGCATGGGCTGACAAGGCTTCAGCTGAAGAAGAGGTAGTATTTTGTCATGTAGCAGTGAAGCTTTTTTTTCCAGATCTCGCTGTGTCAGAGGATGAAATGTGCGCAATATTAATCCTTTTTCTCATTTCTATATAATATGACAAGTAATAGATACCACCAAACGTGCTCTGTCAGCCATCTGTTCAAGACAGTCACCTGTACAAACCACCACTTTCCACAATCCTTTTTGTGATTTTTGTATTTATAATGACACTGTCCTAGATGTTCATCTGTCTGAGAAAACTTCTTTTCTCTTTGACAATGGGTGACTGTCTGAGACTGTTGATTCTATTCTTTTTGAAAGATTTCTGTTATTGACTTATTGTGAGCAAAATAGATATAAAAGAGATTAACACTTTCAGAGGATGCAGATGTTTAGTGAGTTTGAATCCTATTACATTTCTTTGGTAAGCATTTTTGTTATTAATCACGGCAATGTTCTATATTCAATCTGAATTATCGAACTTTGACAAAGGGATACCCTTTGCCACTTGAATATGTTTTTAAAAAAGTGCCGAAAGCCATTTAGAAAATAAGTACCGATAAGAATATAATGTTAACAAGTAAGCAAATGTCATCAATGTAAAGGCAAAAGGTACAAATTAATATAAGATAAAATAAATCTTTAGAATCCAGATCCTTCTTTACCCTTCTTGTCAGGTAGGCTTTGACCAGTTTGTAAGAAGTTGTAATGCCAGACCCTGCATGTCTGCAATCTTTGGCGGGAGTCATTTTTGTATTTCTGCTGCCAAGGAATGTATTTCATGGATGAATCGGTATACAATTTTTCTTCAGGTGTATGCTATTCTGGAGGAGTATGCCAGAGTTTATGAGGAGCTTCTTGCTATACCCGTTGTACGTGGAAGGACAATGCAGAAAGAAAAGTTTGCTGGAGGTGATTTCACCACAACAGTAGAGGCATACATTGCTGCCAGTGGAAGGGCGATTCAAGGTGCAACATCACATCATTTAGGTAAGGATTTTCCTTCTTTCCATTTTCTCGTAAGTATAAACTTGATATATTTTTTATTAAGTGCACTTTGATGATTGTTTTAATAGCTAATTAAAAGACTATTAGATATATGATTGAAGGCTTTACTGACTTTCAGGGCAGGGAAAGTTGATTTGTAAGTCTCTATTCTGGTTGTTAATGTTCTTGTTTTTTGTTTTTGTTTAGAATAGGATTTGAAGAGGGTTGGTGTTTTCTTATATATATATATATATATATATATATATATAAATATATTATATTACACACACAGTAGCAGTGCAATGCATGATACAAAATATCTTCCCTTGTCCTCAGAGTAAGATAAATGCTGAGGAGAAAACTTTCAACAAATTGAAGAAAGAGTACAAATCTGCTACTGGCGTTGACTGGAAACCAGCTGCAGAGCAAACCACAGCAACCACAACCACCGCAATGTCTTCAGGATCAGACAGTGCAGAGGCTCTGGCACTCAAGGCCAAGATTGATGCACAGGGAGAAAAAGTCAGAAATTTGAAAACGTCAGGGGCAGACAAGGTTAGGTTTATGTCTGGCCATGTCAGGGTCTGATTTAACTTTTAAGAGATTTTTTTTCTCCCCTAATGTAAAGTTATGGGGTAGGCCTTACAAAGTCTTTGCACAGCTCATGGTTGATGTAGAGTACTTAACTCTTTATCTCCGTGGGGGGGTAAACCCACTGTGCTGGGACCCTATTTTGGTACGAAATATAAAATTTACATGTCACTACTAAACTAATAATTAAATTTAAAAAAATTGAACCTATTTCGATAGTTCTTCATCTAATTCATTATCTCCCTGTAAAAGAGACTTGTTTTCGGCAATTGCTGAGAAAAGTAATTTGACGTCGAAGTCGTCTTTAAAGTGTGCGCCCGAGCCGGCTCACCGACCCTGCGTTTCCAACCGCAAGCCGCTGGGAGCGGCTTACTGGAGATAAAGAGCTATTTCAATGCACAGTATTCACTGCCTGAATACTCTTTCAGTTGTATTTTTCATGTTTGTCTGATAAGAGTTATTTTTGTCAAGAAAGTTCAATTCAATGTGGACTTAACTTTTTTCCTGTTCCTCGTTTATAATTTGTAGGCCTATGTTGTTGGACAGTTAAGTATTAAATTGTGTGAAAGTTAAAATGCATAAAATATTTCAGTAATATGATTTCATCTTCATTCAATGTAAGGATGACTTAAAGTTTTGTTAATTTATTTGAATTTACTCTCAGGCTGCTGTAGATGCTGAAGTGAAAACCTTGCTGGGTTTGAAGGCTGAGTATAAAGAATTGACTGGACAAGACCTTGCTGGGGCTGGCAGAGATGCGAAGAAAGGCGGAAAGGACAAGAACCAAGGTGCAAAGGACAAGAACCAAGGTGCAAAGGACAAGAACCAAGGTGCAAAGGACAAGAACCAAGGTGCTAAAGCTAAAGACAAAGGAGCAAAAGACAAAAAAGGTGCATCTGGAGATGCTGCGGATGATGGCAAAAGAGAGGTGAAGAAGGTGACAAGGTGAGTTACTTCCTGAAAAATTTTACGAATAATGTTATTTCATCAGAGATCGTGTTCCTTCTGTTCTTTTTTTTGTTTTTGGGGACAAATGGGTTACATACCTGTAAAAACGAAAATAGAAGCAAGCACTTCATTCTTTCCAATCAAATGAAGTAAGGTACAGTTTTAAAGCTATCTCCTGTCTATGCTCAGGCAACAATAGAAAAGTTTTTTTAAAAGGAACCCCCCCCCCCCCCCATCCCACAAGCAACCACTGTTTTGTTGTGCATTTTATGGATGATTATTATTGCTTGTTCTTTATCCCTGTGTTAACACTATATATATATATATATATATATATAATATATATACAAGTTGTTGTGAAACAGAAATATAAGAAAAGATGTGGACTGATGAAGTAAAGAACCTTTTCTGGCTCATGATTTCTTCCTTCACATGTGGATTAAGAGATCAATAAACTATTGCTGTACCAGATGTTGCCTTGTTGAGTGTCAGCTGGTACCTACACAGCCAAGGGAACATCTGCAGTCTGATTTTCTTACCTCCATGTTTTATTTTCAGAATTTGTTTCTCCAAATGTACATATTTTAAGGGCCTATTTCATGTACAGGCCGACCACATAGGTTTTTGACCTTAGGCAAGCCGTACGGTCAGACGAAATTGAGGAAACTTGGATTATTATTATACACCACAATCGACCTGAAGGCTGCAGCACCTCGCGAGCAACATATTCTACACACTAGGCCTAGTCTGGGTGAAACTTCACACAGGTGTATGCATCATGGCGAGCAAAACAAAATGTGCATGAAAGGAAAATCCTTAAATACAAAACGAAACAAGTAATTCGCGAGCAATTTCCCTAATTTATATTATAGTAGGGGAGTGAAAACATAGCATAGATAGGCCTACTGATAGTATAGAATCTAAAAATGCTGTTTCTGAAATCTGGTATTATTTTTTTATCTACTATGTGATTTTCTATAATTTTTAAATTAGTTATGTTGTCTCTGGCGCTTCAAACTTCAAAGATTTATGGCACTGCCCTCAGGCTGGCAGGCTATTCGCCGGCTGTTCACCTGCGGTTTGAGCCGCATTTCTTTTTACACGTTACGATTGGCCGTACGGCCCAGAATCCTGTCCGGTCAGCCTGTATGTATAATAGGCCCTTTAAAAGAAAAAAAGTATAGGAGACTAAATGAAATTTCTCAGATGTGAAGTCCTTCACTGTAGCATATTTGCAAAGTTACAGCTATGTGGATGAAACGGTTCAGAAAGCCGGGGTACCAGGGATCCCAGGCTGCATCGAGCATGCTTTCGCCATTTGGGACACAATCCAAGAGGCCAAGAAAAACAAGGAAAGTTTAAACGTAGTGTGGTTGGATCTGGCGAATGCCTACGGGTCTGTTCCCCATAAATTGCTGATGAAGGCAATGGATTTTTTCTACGTCCACGTCCCGCAAGAGGTGCAAAACATCATGAGAGAATACTATAGTAACTTCCAGATGCGATTCTCAACCGCAAATTTCACAACGGAATGGCACTGACTAGAGATTGGGATTGCAGCTGGCTACTCTATATCGGTCATCTGGTTCATCCTGGTAATGGAGATGCTACTGAGATCTGCAGAATGCTGTGAAGAAGAAGCAAAGGTGAGATCACCAAAGAAAGCCTTTATGGATGATGTGACCCTACTGACAAGAGATGGAGACACAATGCAAAGTGTGTTGAATCGGCTCGATAAGCTTATCACCTGGGCCAGGATGAAGTTTAAAGCTAAAAAGTCTAGAAGCCTGGCTATTAACAAAGGAAAACAGAAGCAACTGAAGTTCACAATTGCAGGGGAGCAAATGCCCACAGTAAAAGAACAACCCGTGAAAAGTTTGGGTCGGTGGTACTCAGGAACTCTGTCTGATAGGAGTCAAGGCGTGGAAATCATGAAGCAAGCTGAAAATGGGCTGAAAGCAATTGACCAGACAAAGCTCCCAGGAAAGCATAAGATATGGTGTCTACAGTTTGCCCTCTACCCTCGATTGGCGTGGCCACTGACAATGTATGAAGTTGCTCTGTCAAGAGTTGAGATGATCGAAAGAAAGTGTAACAGCTACATCAGGAAGTGGCTGGGGCTACCCCGTACCATTAACACGTCATCCCTGTACAGATATAGAGGTGCGCTTCAACTACCTCTCACGTCAATCGTGGAGATCTACAAAGCAGGCAAGATTAGAACCGTTTTGATGTTGAGAGAATCAAGGGATAAGGAGATCAGTGGAAAACCTCCAGATGTCAAAACAGCCAGAAAGTGGAAGGCAGAAGTTGCAGCTAACGAGATCATCTCTGCATTGGAGCATGGTGACATTGTCGGTCCAGCGCAACCTGACAGATTAGGGCTAGGTAATGGCGACTTTAGACTTTTCAGGAAAATGTCTCAGCGAGACAGAAGAAAAGCTGCAACAAGACATATGCAAAAGATGGAGGCAGAGAGGCGAGAAATTCATCTCATCCAGTGTAGCCAGCAAGGACAAATGACCAGATGGGAAGAGCATTAGCGGAAAGAAAAGTCGGGTGGAGTGACATCTGGAAGTGGAATACATCAAGGCTGAGCTTTCTTCTCCGGTCTACGTATGATGTTCTGCCTTCACCAGTGAACCTTGTCAGATGGAAGGTACAGGAGGACAACAAGTGTAGATGCGGTAAGCTAGGAACCATGAAGCATATTTTGTCAAACTGCAACCTGGCTCTTAACAGATACACTTGAAGGCACAACGAGGTGTTGAAAGTGCTCACGACAATGGCGACACAACAGGTGGAAGAAGGAAAATATGCCCCCAAGATACAGAAGCATGGTCCCACCAAGATTGCGTTCGTTCCGCAAGGAAGCAAGGTTGCCAAAAGAAAGAAAGCGAACGAAGCCATGAAAGACCAGAGCGGAGGCACATGGGAGGTAGCTGCTGACTTAAAAGGCTTTGAGAGATTCTTCCCCATTCCAACTACGAAAAAGCCAGACATTGTGTTATGGGAGGAAAAAGGCAAAGAGGTGCACTTGGTAGAGCTCACGGTGCCCCACGAGGACAATATCTATGCCGCTCATGAGCGGAAAGAAAACCGTTACGAGGCACTCGTCGAACAATGTGAGGAGGCAGGATGGAAGGCAACCCATTTTCCGGTAGAGGTAGGATGCAGAGGTTTTGTGGCAACAAGCGCCCGTAAGTGGATGAGAGTGGCAGGACTTACTGCAAAGAAAAGCAACGAACTCACAAACTCCCTTCAGGAGACAGCAGAGAAAGCCAGTCACTGGATCTGGTTGAAGCGAGAGGACTCAGGCTGGAATGAATCCTAAAGTTGGCAGCAGAGGAAAACAGTCGAACTAACATGGAGACCTCACATCGGTGAGGGGGCTCGGTGCGTCAGAAAGAGAGGAAGAGCCCGAAACAGCGACGCATTCTCTCCTGACGATCTCCATGCTAGAGTCCGGGATACGGAGCGTTCGACGGTGAGCAGTGCATACGGCTGTTTAGACTACGTACTGGTAAACACTTTTCTTTAATTGCTGATCTTATCCATTGAATTAAAAAAATGTTGCTGAACATTTTTTTCGTGTTATGTAATTCTCTACACAAGTGGTTTTTAACTAATTTAACCCAAGTTTTTTATAACTTTTGCTTCAGACTTGGACTAGAGGCTCTCAAGGAAGAGAACTTGTCAGACTGGTATTCTCAAGTGATTACTAAGTCTGAACTGATCGAGTACTATGATGTCAGCGGCTGCTACATCCTCCGCCCATGGTCTTTTGCCATCTGGGAAACCATCAAGGACCAATTTGACACTGCCATCAAAGAGATGGGAGTAGAGAATTGCTATTTCCCCATCTTTGTCTCTCATAGTGCCTTGGAGAGAGAGAAGACCCATATAGAAGACTTTGCTCCTGAGGTAGGCCTACCTGAAAATTATAGTTTTATTATGAAAATTAAAAAGAATTAGAACGTGTAAATACCTTTTCTGCTCCAGTTTCAGTACAGTGCACAGGTAATTGGGCTGACATTAATTGTCATAAGTCCGTTTGAGAAGAAATATATATATGGCAGTAAAGGACAAAATATTAAATCTTTGATCTATTTTTAATGATCTATTGGCTTTTGTTACAATTCAGGATTTTTGTGGCAATAGCAAAGAGCCAAGCTAAAGTTGTTTTTATGAAATTGTTTTCCTCAGGTCGCTTGGGTCACAAAGTCTGGACAATCTGAACTTGCCGAGCCAATTGCCATCCGCCCCACCAGTGAAACAGTCATGTATCCGTCATACGCAAAGTGGATCAAGTCTCACCGAGATCTTCCCCTCAGGCTCAACCAGTGGTGCAATGTTGTTGTAAGTATCTCTGGCTACTAACTTAGATGTTTATAATGGAATGGTTGTTCTTTTTAGAAGTTTTTGAGTTTTTTAAAGGATATTTTATAGGCAGAGCAGTTTCTGTCCCACATTTTTGTAAAATTCATTATAAATTAAGACTGTATAGTTCAATACCTAAAAAGAAAAAAATGTGACCATATTTTTAATGACATTTTTTATGCCTGTTATTTTGGTGTTGTCAGTTTTCTTAATGCCGCAATGATGCTATGAATTGTTAGTTGTTAGTGTTGTGTCCTCTGAGTTGTATTCAGTGATAGTTGTATTCAGTGATGTTAGTTACATCCATGTAAAGTATACAATCGGTTCAGTCGTAAGAACCTTGTTCATTATTGGCATAGTTTGTGTTTTATCTTTTGGTACTTACTACTGTTTTGTGACAGTGATCTCTAGGCCAGGGCAAGATCGACGGCAAAAAGACTCGAGGCCTCGATTCCAAAACTGAAAAAGAATCGAGGAATCGAGTCCGATTTTCGAGTTTAGAAGCTGCTTCAAGTGGGCTGTTTAGAGAGGCCATGACTTGAACACTGCTAAAAATAGCTCTTAAGATCGAGACCTCGTATCTTGAACACTGCTAAAAATAGCTCTTAAGATCGAGACCTCGGGTCTTGAACACTACTAAAAATAGCTCTTAAGATCGAGACCTCGAGTCTCGAGTTTGACAGGCGTGGCTGGCTAAGGCTGCGCTCGTGCCAAGGCAAGTTGGCTTTCACGCATTTGTGTGTGTGTGTGTATCGTGTGTGTTTGCGTGTGTGTGTGTGTGTGTGTTTGGGTGTGGATGTGTGTGTGTGTAAGTGTTTGTGTGTTTGGGTGTGGATGTGTGTGT
>NW_004797291.1:724773-751750 GCF_000002075.1 Aplysia californica | reverse complement strand
TTTGCTAATTTTGGGTCGCTGATCACGAAAATCTTATTATTTCTTAAATTTGGCCAATATTTAAGAAATTTTTGGAATGCATTTTTAACTCCGCCTAGGCCAACATCAAAGAAGTCGCCTTATGCGCCGGATCAGTCCCGTCCTGGTGCGGTGTCTGTTTTTAAGCAAAAAACTCGATTGTGGGGTGGGACAGCCCTAGGCCTATCCCACGACAGGACTGTAATAGTGCGGTAGAGATTTAGATTCTTGCCTCGATTCTCGGAGTCTAGGCTAGGAACCAGGCTAAAAAAAGGAGACGGTAGGCGTCGACCCTCGGCGGACTCGAAGCTTAGAGTCTGGGAACAAGATCGATTCTTTGAGTCCTCATTTGGACTCGAAAGAATCGATCCCAGAGTCGATCTTGCCCTGGCCTAGTGATCTCGCATTATTTTTTTATTTTTTTCTGATTTCTCTGCACAGAACTTTTTGTATCTTAATTTTGTATGAAATTCTATATCGTGACTGTGTGCATGTCATGAGTGTATACAGTAATGATTGCTTTTATTTCTGTTACAGAGATGGGAGTTCAAACATCCACAGCCATTCCTCCGAACTCGCGAGTTTTTGTGGCAGGAAGGCCACACAGCATGGGCTGACAAGGCTTCAGCTGAAGAAGAGGTAGTATTTTGTCATGTAGCAGTGAAGCTTTTTTTTCCAGATCTCGCTGTGTCAGAGGATGAAATGTGCGCAATATTAATCCTTTTTCTCATTTCTATATAATATGACAAGTAATAGATACCACCAAACGTGCTCTGTCAGCCATCTGTTCAAGACAGTCACCTGTACAAACCACCACTTTCCACAATCCTTTTTGTGATTTTTGTATTTATAATGACACTGTCCTAGATGTTCATCTGTCTGAGAAAACTTCTTTTCTCTTTGACAATGGGTGACTGTCTGAGACTGTTGATTCTATTCTTTTTGAAAGATTTCTGTTATTGACTTATTGTGAGCAAAATAGATATAAAAGAGATTAACACTTTCAGAGGATGCAGATGTTTAGTGAGTTTGAATTATTATTTTTTTTGGTTATCATTTTTGTTATTAATCACGGCAATGTTCTATATTCAATCTGAATTATCGAACTTTGACAAAGGGATACCCTTTGCCACTTGAATATGTTTTTAAAAAAGTGCCGAAAGCCATTTAGAAAATAAGTACCGATAAGAATATAATGTTAACAAGTAAGCAAATGTCATCAATGTAAAGGCAAAAGGTACAAATTAATATAAGATAAAATAAATCTTTAGAATCCAGATCCTTCTTTACCCTTCTTGTCAGGTAGGCTTTGACCAGTTTGTAAGAAGTTGTAATGCCAGACCCTGCATGTCTGCAATCTTTGGCGGGAGTCATTTTTGTATTTCTGCTGGCAAGGAAAGTATTTTATGTATGAATCGGTATACAATTTTTCTTCAGGTGTATGCTATTCTGGAGGAGTATGCCAGAGTTTATGAGGAGCTTCTTGCTATACCCGTTGTACGTGGAAGGAAAACGGAGAAAGAAAAGTTTGCTGGAGGTGATTTCACCACAACAGTAGAGGCATACATTGCTGCCAGTGGAAGGGCGATTCAAGGTGCAACATCACATCATTTAGGTAAGGATTTTCCTTCTTTCCATTTTCTCGTAAGTATAAACTTGATATATTTTTTATTAAGTGCACTTTGATGATTGTTTTAATAGCTAATTAAAAGACTATTAGATATATGATTGAAGGCTTTACTGACTTTCAGGGCAGGGAAAGTTGATTTGTAAGTCTCTATTCTGGTTGTTAATGTTCTTGTTTTATTTTTTTGTTTAGAATAGGATTTGAAGAGGGTTGGTGTTTTCTTATATATATATATATATATATATATATATATAATAGTCTTATTACTGCGGTGGTGTTCCAATAAGTGTTTTGTGTCAACCATCTCAAAGTTGTCTACTTGTAAGTTACGGCAATACAAATTAACTTAAAGGTTTTAATGTTAAAGTTACCTGAAAGTAAATTAATTCCCTACTTTGCAATAAAAAGAACGTAAGTCAAATGGTTTCATTAAAAAATTTATCAACTGTGATGTAATCGCTTTTGCAGGCCAAAACTTCTCCAAGATGTTTGAGATTGTGTTTGAAGACCCAGAGACGCAGCAGAAGCAGTATGTTTACCAGAACAGTTGGGGTCTGACCACAAGGACCATCGGTGTGCTGGCCATGGTGCACGGAGACAACACTGGTTTGCTGCTGCCACCCCGTGTGGCCACTTTGCAGGTAAGCATACTTAACCCACTCAGCACCATAACGGCCGTAGCCGGCCGCTTCCGTTTCAAAAGCCTAGTACCAATACCTCTGTAGCCGGCCGCGCGCTAATAGCGTTTTTTCTAAGAAAGTGTACACGCTTGGTAACCATCGTATTTAACCCGCATTTCGATCAATCAGAAAATAGATAATCATTTTCTCCTTGAGAGCAGCAGGGATATAACTCTGGAAATTTTAGTTGGACTAAATTCAATGTAAACAAACTGCAGTTCACACGGGTCGCGCAAGCTAAGATCGAGCTTTCTTCGCAAGCCGCCAGCATCGCGTTCAGACTGATTTAGGCGAACTTTTGGATAATTTTAATGAAAATATCAGTGCTGGGGGAGAAAACCCACAGAAAGGTAGCAATTGAAGTGAAAGTGACATTGATGGCGATCTAATTGTGCCTTTGGGGGGTGATTCGGACAATGAGAATGAGGTCAATGAGCAGCATATGACTAGATCTAGATCTAGATCTAGATCTACAACTCGGCTGATTTTATCTTCAATTATGAAGTACAGTCAACACACACAATAAACAAGTAATTTTAAAATTAAAATGTATTCATTTGTGAAGAACTTGTTTCAAGATTTTTTTTGATCAATGGATTGGTTATTTTATAATGATTTTTTCAAAATACCCACTACATTACAAACATGGATTTATTCCCCTTTGCATGGTCCTGAGCCATCTTCCTACTGGAAATCCAATGGTACTGAGTGGGTTAAGTTGTTGTGTGTTGGAACTGGAGTTTTTGGGATGGGTAAATATTGCTGATAAAAGAATTTTTAAATGTCTTGTTCTGTGTTTTGGTATAATAATGATTTCAAGGTCTAGTGCATGGCATTTCTATGTGTTATGTTCAAAATTGGATCTGTTCCTTTTGAAATGCCTAAGTACTCTATATGTTAATAATGGAAGAGGTCCTGTTTTTAGATGGGAAAGGATTCCAGGACTTTTGGACCATTTTTAAACTCAGTATCACTTTACTCTAACAACTACCCCCACCCCCTTCCAGCTTTTTGACAGTGTATGAAAATATTACGGTCGTTACCTTTAAGGCGTAAGGTCAGTATTGTTTGCATTTTTCCCCCTCAGACCGTTATTGTCCCATGTGGTGTGACAGCTTCCATGTCAGAGGCAGATGCTAACCAGCTCTACGACAAGTGCTCAGAGGTGGCAAAGTCTCTCAAAGCAGCAGGGATTCGCTCAAAGGCAGATGTTCGAGACAACTACTCCCCGGGATGGAAATTCAATCATTGGGAATTGAAGGTATTAACGTTTGTTTGTGACACTGATGGATGGAATGAGAGGAAGAACTATATATTTATAGCAATTTGTGAAATGCAATACTCGAGTGAAACTCTGTATGAATTTTGGGAATACCAATGGGTATGAAGGGTTTGTTTTTTCCCCTCATTCGAATTACCATCATTGTAATACAACTCTTTATTTGAATTTTGCATAGGCTGACATAGGCCTACCGACTGAGCTCCCCTTGCACAAGTCGACATTTGAAGCATAAGGCTATATGGGTACCCACTATCACTTCAAAGCGCAGCGAATGTTTTTTATGCGCTGGGATAATTAGCAGCTAACTTAGCTCCCCTTGCACAATGAGACATTTGGGGCATAAGGCTATATGGGTACCCACCACCGCTTCGAATGCTTTTTTTTGTAGGCTGGAATAGACTATACTTATCTCTCCTTACACAGTCTCGGCACCCACCACCGCTTCGAATGCTTTTTTTTTGTAGGCTGGAATAGACTATACTTAAATCTCCTTACACAATCTCAGCGCGGCGTGCGTGGAAGGGCCAGGGGGCTGACAGTCGTGTTTTGATTTTTAACACTACTATGTAGTCTCAGTCTCACATTTCTTTCACTTATGTTTTTTTTTTGTCACTACTCTTTCTGCCTACCATTCTCATTTCATTGAAATATCTTCACCATTTCATCTGCACAGTTCTTTTCACCTTCATTAACCACAGGGTGTTCCAGTGAGGATTGAACTGGGACCACGTGATCTCAAGCAGAACCAAGTTGTGGCTGTGAGGAGAGACTCAGGGGAGAAGATCACCATCTCTCTGGACAACCTTGCAGATTCTCTAAAGAAGCTCATGGAAACCATGCAGGATTCTCTGTTCAGCAAGTTAGTGTTACTCTTCAGATTCTTTGTGTTGCTATAACAAATTAATTTTATGTATTTCATGAAGTAAAACAAAAACCAGTAACTACCCCTTCCTCCTACTTTTTTTTTTACCCAACTCGATAGCGAGGAGCCCTCCGTTACCTCTTTCATCATGCTTAAGTTTTCAGTTTACATTACATTCATCCTTGAACCTACAACATTTGTCTTTGACACCATAGGTTAAAACTTTTAAAAGACTAACCATGGCCAAATTATGAAGTTTAAAGCTACATTAATTTGTAAAAAATTGTTGGTTACTAAAACATACTGGTGGGTAGGCAGCCTTACACTTTACAAGCAAATTTGGTGCAGATGATTACTCATTTTTTAAATTCTCAAATGCAAGTCTACGCTGTGTTTGTGACTGACTCTCCATGCAGAAAAATGTATACATGATGATTAGTATGACATACTTGTAATGTCTTTGAGATTACCAGGAATAGCAAATTTTACCAACTTTTGTCCATGACAGACAAAAAGCCGAAAATTGGACATTTTCATAATGTACCATACATGGTATGTCTTAAGGCAACAATTGGGTTGAATTGATTAGTACGGTATGAGTAGCGTGAAAAACCGTCTAGTAATCAGCTACAACCTCCCTGGAACCTCACTCTGTGCAGCCAAGGCTGGGATTGAAAATAAGGTTTCCTTTTTTGTCTTTTTCCTAACATTCGTAGCTCTGCACGTTATTGATGACAAAAAATAGGTTATACATATTTTAGCAAGCCAACGCTTTCCATTTAAAATTCTTTTCAGTAGCACTCTGCTTAAGTGCACAAAAATTCTGTGGTCCTGTGGTGACTGATTAATAGGGTTTTGCTGCATTTGTTGTTTCATCCTTTACTTGACACGCTCATATGACCTTATGCAGTTGCGAGTGCCATATAACTCATAGCCTACTACTACTAAACTAACTTTCTCTTTCCTAACCATACAGATTATAGGGCTTTCAACTAAATATATGATTTTTATTGTCTCTCTCAGGGCAAAGAAGGAGCTTGATGAGCATTTGGCGGTGAGCCATGACTGGAATGACTTCTGTGATCAGCTGGATGCCAAGAAATTGATTCAAGCCCCATTCTGTGGAGAACCACCCTGTGAAGACAAGATCAAGAAAGACAGTGCCAGGTACGCATCTCATATTTGTGTCCTGGTTTGTTAGAGTGAAGATTTTTAACTCACTGAGCACCACACCCCGATTTGCCTCCAAGCCCCAGGGGACCACCCATTTCCCCCACTTTTTGAAAATTCATTTAAAAAATGAACTGAAATGCTATTTCTTTTAAATTTTCTGTGCTATTTAATAAGATATGGGTTCAACCTTGGAGGAACTATAATAGGAGAGGCCGCGAGTCGCGTAACGTGAAGCCGCTGCAGACGACGGTCGGCCATGTTTGTGAGATCAGCTCAGTTCTCTCAGTTGTAAACTTAGTGTCAACCGAATGGCAGTTTGCGTAGCGTTCGGGTCCGGTGGGCCTCTCATTCAAAGGTCCTGGGTTCGAATCCGAGTAGTGACGGAAAAATTTTGTTTTCTAAAATTCTACTTTCTCTTTCGTCTGCTTTCACCTCTACTTTCTGCCCCTACCTCCTCAGGGCTCCGGACTCTTTCTGCAGCCTTTCTACTGCTACTCCTTGGCTCCTTCTTACCTCTGTCTTTCAGCCACACCCCTGATCTTCTGGTAGGAAAGATCTACCCCTAGCCTTCTCGGACAAGGGCGAAAAAATCTCGGAGGTCGCGTATGCAAATTGCGCAAATTAAAGGTCCCTTGGTGGTCTAAAATCGATAAGAGTAGGCTTCGGTCGCCATCCAGGCAAAATTCAAAATTTCCTACCAAATGTTAAAAAAAATATCAGTCTCTAGCAATGGCACTGAACTTGATGACGAAGTGCCTTCTGATTTAGCCGTAAATGCATCTCACAGTAAAAACAGAATGAAAAAAGATTTAAGAAAATTCAGTTTGCCATGATGATAACTGCACGTATGTGCCTAGATCTACTCTAGCATACTTGTCAATTTGCTCTGCATGTTGCTTACATTGCTGGTTTTGTGTTGTTAAGGTTGACAAAGCGTTTGAAAATGTGAAACCTGCATCGGTGCCTTTGTTGACTCCAATGTGTCAAAAGTAAATTCCTTGCTGTTTTTTTAAGTCTCGTCGGAGGTTCGACAGTGCTTTCAGAGAATGTCATTGAAGTGTGTTTGGTGTGTGAATAACATTTTTGATGCCATGTGTCGTCTGTCTGTGCATGGGGTGTGACATTGTCAAGAGTGAAATGTCATAAATTAGTGCAATCTGTTTTGAAAATCTTCTTATTATAAGCCTATCATTTCAAATTCTCTATTAATTGTTCAATACCCTTAATAGTATTTTGTAAAATTTAGATAAAGTGTTTTGGTGTTTTAAAGGTGCCCCTCCCTCCTCGCTCGCTTTATTGGGGGAGGGGGGGGGGTTATTCTTGTTTTTGTGTATGTGTGGGGGGGGGGGGGGTAATTTCCACCATCATACTTCACTCTTATCTGCCTTGCCCTCTCCTTCCTCATTCTTCGCCCATCCCATCCCACCCTCACTACCATCTTTTGTGTAATCATTTTCAATTTTGTTAGAAATATATTCTGTTGTAAGTTTAAGTCAAGAAGACTACGTTTTTGTAAAAATAATGTCAGTGATGACATCATTTTGCACTGATGAAGTTCTATGACTGAAAAGTCTGCAAATTTTGTTATCCCGTTTATATTTTTGTTTTGATCCTTATTATCCCAATTTCTTCTCTAAAACAAGTTTTAAAAAATTATCTTACCGTCACAATGTGTATACATAGTACATGTATTACCAAATGTTCGACTGAGTGAGCTGGTAATTTGATGCAAGTAAGATTTCTTACTGTCCTTATTATATTGTTACTATCAAGAAGTCTTCGTTTTTGTAAAAATAATGAAGTTCGACTTCCAAAAACTCAGCAAATGTTATCATCCCGTTTATAATTTTGTTTTGATCCTTATTATCCCAATTTTGTCTCTAAAACATGTAAAACAGAATATCTTACCATCACAATGTGTATACATAGTACACGTATTTCTGTAAATATTCGACTAAATGAGCTGGTAATTTGATGCAAGTAAGATTTGTTAACATCCTTATTACATTACAACTGTACGTGAGTGCTTATAATGCTGTAATTAACATTGACAAAGACATTTTGAGAGACAATGGAGTCCGAGCAGCTTGTTTTGAAATGAGATTACGCTGCGTACGCTGCATTGTTTTGAACTTACAAAGATGGCGGCAGGCCCGATAAGCTCCGCCCTTTCGGCTTCAACTTGGTTGGAACTGTTGAGCGGGCGACGCAATGTTAGGGCCTCTCCCTATATAGTTACTCCAAGGGTTCAACAGATACAATTTTGACAAAGCAGAAATCTAAGAAACTTACAGAAAATGGTTGTGGCAGTGTGTGTTTGTGTGTAGGAGAATGAAGCATGAGTGTGTACCGTGAAGTAGCATAAAAATGTAAGTGATGATTAATTTTGAAAAAGAAAAGAAATATAAATCTAGATTCTCTAGATCTAGATCTTCCTCGGTGACAGGCTGAGAAATGTTTTCATTGTAAGTGCTGCTAGTGCTGAGACTAGATCTGTCAATATATGTCCCAGGTCTGGGTACATTATATCTTCTCCACTTTGAGGGCTGATTTGAACTAGAGTTTAGTACTGGGGCTAGATCTATCATCATTCCCAGCCGGACCAGTCAGATTCACGATCAAGAGACGATGTTGGTCTAGATCTAGGTCTAATGTCATTTTTTCAGTCATCTTCATCACTGCAAGCCGAATTCACATATATTGATTTATGAAGTTATCTATCTGATACTTCACTGTCACTTAAATCTCATGAAAATTATCGAGAGTTTCAGTAAACTTCAACACTACTCGCCGTGCCATGCTTCGCGTACGAGAAACAATCAACGAACGGCGCGGAAGTTCCTTACTTTCAGTTGTTCGGTCCGTTGGACAAATAACCTGTTTATTCGCACTAAAAGTGGTGACTATACACAAACCACAAAGAACTAGCTTGTCGATATCCTGTTTAAACCACTGGGGCTATTTGCAAGCATTTTTAAACTGCTGGGTTAACTTAAGAGTTATAGTTGAACCCACGTACGCTTTGGTTGCGGTCCGCAACGCGAATTTTACAGAACCGCGTATGCTGCGGGAGCGGTGCTCAGTGTGTTAATGTGTAAATTTGATGATTTTTATTTCTAATTTAGGTTTTGCTTTATTTGCATGCTTTAGGTAGTACATGTCATGAGAGAAAAAGAAAAAAATGGGGGGGGGGGGGGAATAGTTTCTTGTTTTTCTTATTATAGTATAGTTTTGTTTCTTAAAAAGTTTAATTTTTTATTTTTGTCACTTTTAGTATTGAACCTGCACAGTGATTTTAGTGATAATTTTCTGCGGACTGCAATAAACAGCTTGCAACAAGAGATTTTATCTAGTAATTTTCTTTAAACAGAACTTAATGTCTGTTACATTTACTTGTACAAATATTATATAAGAACTTTTATTGTTTTCCAGAGATGCTGTTGTGGAGGAAGGAGCCCCAGCCATGGGAGCTAAAGGTCTGTGTATACCTTTCAAGCAGCCACAAGAGCTGAAGGCTAGCACCAAATGCATCATGCCTGGATGTTGCAAAGCACCCAAGTACTACACCATGTTTGGCCGCAGTTATTAATTTCTTTGTTACTTGCTCACTGTTACTGTTACTAAGTTCAGCATCTCATTATGGTTGAAAGTAACCAAGTGTCTTGTTTTTAACTTTTGCCCTTTAGTTTTGATTTGGTTGTGGAACATGGTTTTTTTTCTTTTTCTTTTCTGGTATCTGTTTTGTCTTGTTCTTACCCCACCAATTTACACAACGGTTGATTTGAAGACTTCATAAAATAAGCAATGATTTTTTAAGTCATGACGATAAAGATAATTGGGTTTGAAACAATTCTCCATTCAAGAGAAAGTTTATTCTTTTCGGCTCCATCTTTTTTTTTATCTGGTCTTCACTCCCTTTTTCTATTGCAATAGTAAGCTTAAGTTAATTTTTAGTGCTGAGCATGTATTTTGTAACATGCTGCTTTCCTTTGTTAGTGTTAGTTGTGTAGGCCTACATGGTCCATTTGTTATAAACAACATTGCTGCTCTCTGCATGTTAAAACCACACAGTTCGTGTTGTCATGAATTGAGGATAGTGCAAGCGAAAATGCTTGGTATCCTTTTCACTTTGTTACAGAAAGCGTAATAAAATGAAACTGTCATTGCTTGTTTTATTTAAAACCTTTGTTTTCTAGGATACATAAATGAATACTCTTTATCAATAAAAATGAATTGCACAAACTCAAGATTGATATTGGAAATTTCAGCTTGCATCTCTAGCACAAGCAGTTTTCAATGAGGGCTAAACAATAAATGAATTGTCTGGTTTCTGTTTTTGGGATCTCTGATGTTTACCTACATTTTGCTGCAGAAGGTTGAATGCAGGTTAGATGCTTTATGTTTGTTTTATTTGTTCGTGTACTTAAAATATTTCACTTTGACTTCTTTAAATTATGAATAGATAGCTCTTGATCACTCTTTGTTTCAAATAAACCATGTCAAACATCTAAAGATATGATTTGTTATCTTTTTAGTAGAAAAAGACCCTACTTCCCACTCATTTCTGAATTTATTTTTCACTACCACTCAAAGTGAGCAGCTGACACTGCTCCTCAATTGTTCCAAGTTCACGGGGAGTGACCAAGGAAATGTTTTAATTTCTTTGCTGAAGTGAATTTTGACCACTGAACAGGGTTATCATGTTGGTCATGGCATTTTTGTTATAGCAGGGGCCCACTGTATCAGATATGAAGACGGGGCAAGTCGGAGGGACTTGTATAGAGTGAAGGGAGATTCATTGCGCGTTTAATTAGTACAGTGCGACTACAGTTTCTCTGGTGGGAAAAATAATACCTGAAGCTAGGCAAGATGAGAAGGCTTAAGTTTACTGACTGCTATTTTAAAAAAATAATTTTTGGGTGAGTTTTCACAGAATGTTTTATACACTTCAAAATAATGTGCCCAAGGGTGCAAACTGGGGACAGGAGTCCAGGTCCTAAATGAGGTAAACTACAAGAGAGTTAGTAAACCAAGCTCTATTGTTTAGTCAAACCTGGTTATACCACCACCTTTGGGACGACCATGAAGTTGGCAGAACAGCAGGGCTGGCAGTTCAACTGATTTCCTCTGTTTAGCCCCAACTGCCCAACGTCAAGAAACATGATTCTGCCGTGTGATCTATGTTTAAAAAGTGTCTTTTTGTTGGTGATATACATCATGTACATGCATATTCAGAGCCGAGAATCTTCTCTCTCCCCCTAACTCTGTCTTTCCTGTGGGAAAAAGATTATCAAGTAACCACCCAGTGGGTGCTGTGCACTGTGTGTAGTGTGTACCTCTGGCAGTCAGCTGGGCAAATTTATATTAGTTAAAAAGGACTGTACAAGTCGGGACAATTGGATGGCGGTGTGAAGGAGCAATGACTATTTATATAGGTGCTCCTTTTCATACAATGGCAAAACTTGGTGGTAAGCGGGGCTGGTGTTATAACGGGAGGGGGGGGGGGGGGTTACAATGAGGTTTGACTGTACACCAAAAAAAAATTTGAAATACCCTGAACCAATATATATAAATAACTTGAGTCACTGCTTTGAAAAGCAAGTCAATGCAGAACACATTTCTCCAGTGAAAAAATCCACAACTTTCAGTTTCAGCGTTAAAATATATGTGGATGCTACACTAAACAAGTAATGACATACCGTAGTAAAAACAAAACAAGGTTTTTTTTTAAAGCTTTATTATTTTTTTCTTTTGTTAAGGCATGAACAAAAAAAGTATGCAAAAACTGTACAATCAAATCCTCCCTAAACTGAGTTATCTATCCATTTTTCTTTCTGTTCTCAATTTCACTGTTACCTGGGGATGAAAAGAAGAAACAATGATTACATTCATTATTCATAGTCATTGCAGCTACAGCCTCATTGATTAAAATTCTTTGACATAATCTGCATACTGTCAATGCAAATGTAAGGTGGAAATCTGCCAACTGCATTAAATTTTAAAGAAAGAAAGATTACCAGCACAGAAAAAAATGTTTCAAGGATTGGTCAATGTCTTTCATTGGACTTTCATGTCTACCTCTACATATACGGTATAATAACACAAAAGACTCAAAATAACGCATCTGTCGAACTGTGCCTGCGGTCCCGTTTTTTCTTCTTCTTTATCTTTGTAAGATACCGGTATCCCTCGAACTACAGATCCCCCGAACTACCAAGGTCAGTCCTGACGAATTCGAGCTATCCATCTTAAGGCTCAATCCCAGTGGATCCAAGCGTTTCTCGTCTGTGGAACTACATTTTATCGGGAGAATTTATTCACTGTGAAAATTTAAAAAGCCCATGGAGTGCGTACGATTCGTTTCCGCAATGTTCCAATGTGTCATCCGTTTACGGGACCAACTAAGTGCAGTGCTTATATTTGATCCGTGATTTGACAAAACCTCCAGGCGGGAGGGATTTTAGGGACTCATTTTTTCCTCAAATCTCAATTTTGAGAAATTAGCGTGAAAATGACAAGTTTTATACCAAACACACACATATAACATTATCTACATTGTATATTTACGCTCGTGTTATAAAGATTTGTTCTTTATTGTCGGGATTTTCCCATCTTGTGTCTCATGCCCTCCTTAGTGTCTAGCCAGACAGGAAGTCAACCAGACAAGCCTGTACATTTTGTTTCATCATTTAAAACTTTGTCCATTAAACGGTGAAATTCACCATAGGTCTCACATCTTTTCTGCCTTCTTCCCCTCATCCAATAAAGGGGCATCAAAGCTATTGCGTCCATAACAATTACAATAACAAAAGAAGTAAGACTCTCAGACACTGTTCTGATCAACTAGATCTACATCTAGGCTAGCCTAGCATGCAAGAATGCCCCAACCCTGACCTACTAGCTACTGTCAACTAGATAACGTAAGCTAAAAATAATAATTTCAAAATTCCTACAGGGGAAAAAAATGGGAGAGAATGAAGCCACTCCGCGTGTGGTCTCATTCCAACTTGGAACCGTTCTGAAAGGGGAAATCTCGTCTAAGAAATGCACGGATCCATGGTGGGCACCCTTAAACTGTATATTCACACACAGACACAACCTTGCTAGGTCTGCTTACATAATATTTTCACGCACAAAAACACTTGTATATATCCTAGCTCCATTATCCAAAAAGAACTCGCAGCTCACAGAGCGGCACTAAGTCATAAGTGCATGACATCTTCATCCCAAGTAATCAAAAGACGGTTGCTCTGAATTTTGTTCACTTGCACAAAGTGATACAACTTAAAATGGACAATCTTGTCCATATTGGCAAATATTTTCGCAAGTGCTCGGCGCTCGCAACCGCAAAAGGTCATATGAGTGTGCGGACCACATTTTTTATCATTGTGCGTTTGGTAAGAAGTTTGAATTTTGACCAGGTGGCGGCCGAAGCTTACTCTTATTTATTGATTTTAGGACCACCAAAGGATCTTTAATATGTGCAACTTGCACACTGAAATTCCGAAATTTTTCACCCTTATCCGAGAAGGCTAGGTATAGATCCAACCTACCATAAGATCAGGAGTGTGGCTGAAAGTAGTGAAAGACAAAAGTAAGGAGCCATGGAGTAGCAGTTGAAAGGCTGCAGAAAGAGTCAGAAGTCTAGAGAAAGGGGAAGGGGGAGGAAAGTGAAGACGAAAGTAGATGGCAGAACATGGTTAGAAAGCAGGAAAGGACGTGAAAGGGGAAAATTTTTAGAGAAGAACATTTTCCATCGCTGTCAGATTTCGAACTAGGGGCCTATTGAATGAGAGGCAAACACATAACCTCTAGACCATGACAGCCCCTAGAGCGGCAAATATAACCCAGGGTTAATTAGCATGAAATCAAATACAGACGTAACAATTTAATAAACTATCACTACAGTACCCAATATCATCTCTCCCTCATATTCAGAACATTGTTATGTTGTGTTAAAATACATGAATGGAGCAACGTAACACAATATTATAAAATTTAGCTCATGTCACTTTTCACACTTATGATTATGAGCATGGACTGTGAAAGAAGAGAGGGGATGATTAATTTTTTACCAATCAAGCTGTTAAAACAAAGGCCAACTTTGCAAAAGATGACAAGATTGTACAAAGAAATAAAGCAAATTTAAAAAATTACTATTGATCTATTGTATATATATATATACATACAAATATATACCATCACTATTTCACCAAATTTCTTAAAATCATTTTAGAACAATGATTCATCATTCTCCACTTTCCCCTTCTGGTGAACATGTTTTCATAACCATTCGCCAGGGCTGGAAGGCTCATTTCAATTTACCTTACCAATTTCATTGTTCAAGCAAACACGAGAAAGAGAATAACCTAGAAAATACACAAAGAGCAACATCCTGTCAAAGTAGAATGTATTACTTCATCAGACTAAATCTACCTCTTGCCCATCAATAGTGTGAAAATCTTGTAAAATGTTCTCTTCAAATCCTTTCTGCCCTGCCATCTGGACAAAGGCTACTCTCTTGTTGAAACCAGTCTTGTAGTCCTGTTGAAAAAGATTAAAGGTAAAATAAAATATTCTTTTTTGACAGAAAATCATCTGTGCCAGTTTAGTTGATGGTTTACAGCACAGCTCCATGAGTAGTCTACTGTAAGTCTCGCCCGATTGACCATGGTCAACCACAATGTAGGTATTCTGTTATTTAAAGTCCTGCTTGATTGGCAATGGCAATTACTGCACTGTGGTCATTTAGATTAAAGGACGCTGCATTTACAATTGCAGCATGTACGTGGCAGGCTGGCTTCATTTTGCAGAGTTGTTCAGATCAAAGAATTTTGTGGTGGTAAAAATTATGATTGACAAGTCGCATCAGCAACTCACCGCCCCCCCCCCCCCCCCCCCCCCCCCGACAAACTACAATCACCAAAACATCTTCATTTTTAATACGGCTAATGACAGCCCAATGCCTTATAAACAAAAATACAGATGTAAAATGTAAACTGATCCTTGTCACAAATTCTAAGCCTGTACAAACTGGTAGACTGTCAAGTAAAACAGCCGTCAGACCGGTCCAGTTAAAGGCTGTCAAGTAGACCAGAAACATCGCGGCAGACTGTCAGCTAAACCGGCCCCAAAACATCTTACATTAAATTTCAGTACTTTTACTATTACAGTTGAACCTGTGTGAAACGGCCACCCATTGCCAAGGAGAAAAGTGGCCGTATAACACAGGTGGCTGTCTTAGGCAGGACTGGTCAAAATGAAGAAAGCAAACCATGCCCTTCTGATGTCCAAACAAGGGCTGGCCTCAGACTCAGGACTGCCGCAGGCCGAATTCAAAAGGGTTTTTGTTTTCTTTAGACAAAAGAGGGTGGAGGGGTATAAGAAGGGTTTTTTGTTGTTGTTTTGTTGGTTTGGTTTTTGGTTAGCTATTTTTTTGCTGCTGATTTAGCACAAGGGTAAAATAAACGCATGTAAGACTATGAAGACAGATTGCCATGGTAAAAAAACAACTGGTTTGCCACCACTCGGAGAACACGTGAGGCTTCTGTAGCAAGTTCACTTGGTCCACTGTTACTTTGTTACAGCGTTATGAACCCTTTCGTTGCCAAGGGGTATGCGTTCCTACTGTTAGCACTGATTTTCAGCTGAGCTCCTTACTAAGGACAGCAGCCTAATGTCTCGGTGTTAATGGACGTGCAGTCTAGACCCAGCGCACTCGTGACATATTTTGGACATCTGGTCTTTGATTGTGTCACTTTTCTTATTCCTCATTTCCTCCCATCTTACTCATTACTTCGAAAAACCTACAAATCTAAGTAAAAAAGTTAATTTATTTGCCTTTTTAAAGTAATTTCGATGTGTATGTTTCACGAGAGCATGCATCTGCCCGCAAACCTAAATCTGTGCTTATCGATCGCTTGCAAGCCTAGCAAATTTGGTACCGATATGCATGTCTTTTATTCCCGAATACGATTCTACGCACGACTTGTGGCTGAAACTCTGTACAGAAGAATTAAAGCCAGGTGATTAGCGCGCCCTGCAAGTAACGTCATACAGGCAAATTTTGCCAACTTCCGTGACGCACTAAAAATTACGCCTTTTCATGACGTACCAGGTTGAAGGATGTCTTCGTAGGCATTGGAAAAAAAATGAACATTTTACATATGAATAGAATTCTCACCATGGGCAGATAAATATCAGCCACAGAACCAAATTTCTGGAAGTAGGTTTTCAGGTCATCTGCAGAAATAAAGAAAAATGGAAAACAGTTTATATATAAATTGAAAGTCATGGACTACAAAGTGGCCTAAATATTGAAACTGTCGACTGCTATTTCGAGGATAAATTACCTGTAAGAAGTACAAGCACAGAAAAAACACAAAAAAGCAAAAAGAATCATTCATTTTTTATTTTCAAGCTTTCTTGTGATAAAAGCTGAAGGTTAGCCTATTACTTCATCACACATGCTGTACAATGTCAGCATTTAAATAAATGTCTCTCTAACCAAGAGGAACTTCGAAGAGAGTGACAGAGACAAACAAAGAGAAAGTGAATGAGAGAGAGAGACAGAGGGGCAGAACGTGAGTGAAAGAGTTGCGGAATGTGAATGAAAGAGAGGGAGAGAGAGAGAGAGAGAGAGAAAGAAAAAGAGACTTTAACAGATGAAGAGATGGAGGGTGGGGGAGGCATGTGGAGTACACATGTCGCCCAGCACTGTTAAGACTTACACTAAAGAGCTTTACTATATGACTTTTCAAGACTTCTGATCTCTCTGCTGTTCGGCTGTCCTGAATCCCCTCCCCCCAGTTTGTACACATGCGAAATATTACAATGAATGTAGCTTAATAAGTGAAGTAATAATAGCAATAACATATAAAATATATAGACCAGGTAATATAGTTCGTATAAACAAATATCTCAGATCTTAGTTTTTACGATCTCATGAAAATTGAAATTTTTGTTAAACTAAAAGAACAAAAGTGCTAGAATCTATCTGAACATGAGACAGAGGTACAGTGGAATCCTGTTTCAGTTCGTGCCGACTTTAAACATGCCGGCATAAAACACTTTTCAGACTCAAGCACGCTGAACGGCTCTTACCGAATTTTTGCTGAATATACATAAATTACACGCCTTTTTAACGGTAGCTTTGGCTTTGGGCACGCTTCATTTACAATACAGTCAATACTTTCATGATCACCCATCGGAGTTCGAACACAGTCTATACCGCAGCAGTGAATGTGTTAAGAGAAACACGAAAAACGCAAGAGATGGACACACACACATACACGCACGCGCAGAGAGGAAGGCAGAGAGATGTACACAGCCGCGTGCGTGAAAATAGGATCTAGCCTAGGGCAAAGCTATACACAGACGAAAAAAATACAAAGAGAGTCTGGGAGACGAGAAAGGGAGGCTGGCTGTGATTTCATCTTTGCCCCTCGATCGCTATCCGATAATCCTGATTATGTATCAAGCGCGAGGTGGGATGAAGGTGGTGGAATGAATGTGGCACAGCGGGCAGTGGTATGCACATTCAGTGTGTAGGCCTAGTATGACAGTATGACTGTATCATGACTGGCCGTCTAAATTAAGTTTTCCTTTCCCATTCGACCACAAAACGAAACAAACAAACAAAAGCTACCATGGCAGGTAAAAATGACAGCGCACACTTTTGCGAGACCACTAGGTCAACTTACAAACAAAGGAAAATTTTCTACATAAAAATCTCTGGATTATGAAAATACAATGTTTACTCTTCTTTGCACTCAAGCACCCCTCTATACTTTCTCCCTCTGACCGTGCTTAAAACCGGCATGGACTGTATAACAAGAGGGAGGGGACTGATGTGAAATGTCCGTTATAGCAGGATTCTCGTGATAAGGGATCCAGTAATAAATTCAAGGGAAATAGAGTAAGGCTAATCTATGAGTTTGAGGTTCTATTTATTTCTTTTTGTTATCTCCTCTGATGATGATTTTCTCTAGGTCAGACAGGTCTTGATCAAAAATCGAATCAGGTTTCTTTCTCTAGCACTAGCAATGTTGACAGCTCGGCATTGGCGATCAGAAAGAAAGGGCTGCTAACTCGTCCCCTGTGTTGTTCCCCACCCCAGCACACCCTGTGGTGCGTTCCGTCTGCTTGCCCACGCCACTCATTCGCTCCATCCATCACAGCATTGTGACCTCTCCATCCCCGCATTGGAGAAGTGAGAGGTACAGTAGTGGTAGGCCTAGATCTAGATATAATCTAGACTAGGCTAGAGGCTGGCCTATCACGCAATGCGTTCAGCTTGTCTTCGCATGCCACACCCTCCCCACTCATTAGCTCTGGCCTTCATCGTTGGCACATGTGGGCTCTCCCATTCTTTGTTTCGCCACAGTTGTTGTAAGGTCCTTGGCTTCGCTAGATCACTAACAAGTATCTCAACTGGCGAGGTTTTATATTATAACTGGCCTAAAGAGATGCGCTGTGCACAGTAGCAGCAACATTCCGCTAAAATGACGTGTGTTTGTCTGATTGCGCAATAACAGTATTTTGTACCAAAAAAAGAAGGAAAAAAACGGGGTTTTAGAATAGTAGTGTTTTTGTAACAGACCTCGTTATTTCAGGGCTTGTTATAAGTGGACTCTACTGTATCATGAATGAGTTGAAAAACTTTTAAAATTAAAATTCTAGATTCTAGATATCTAATCTAGATCTAGATTTCTAGATCTGTTCAACTGTCCCGACACACATGAATTAAGGGCGCTTTTTCGGTAGTTCCCACCCCGCAATTGTTATTCGCTGGTTTTGGCCCCAAGAGTAGGGGGGTTTCAGGCTTGCCCCCCTGACCTAATAAAAATATGGTGGGGGGGGGGGTCATGCCCCCCTGAATTTTATCACAATTTAATGTTGGCTCCTTTAATGTTTTGCAGTTGTTAGGTTGGATATCTTAGCTCGCCACGCATCAAACGTATAGATCTAGATGTAGGTCAGGCTCAAATAAGGGGGTGGGAACTACTGAAAAAGCACCGAATTAAGTACTTTCCATCATTGTCACTGATGATTGGGCCTGTACTCTGTACTGTGAAAATCTTGAAGTGGTATCAATGCAATGATAAAATTATGTCTTCACACTTACTCCGCATACAGCTCCATCCAATATTTAGCACTGCAAGGGTGACCCTTGATTGGGACATCGTGTTCGGAGTTCGGAGGACTCACGACAGAATCTATGATTCTCAATTTCAAATGAAAAGATCAAGCAATGGGGTAAATTGCCAAACAATATTTTTGCAAATAGCGTTATCACTCAGATTAGAGAGAAGGGAAAAACACCGCCAGTAACCGTGTCATTGGCACTGGACTATGCAAATGCACCTAGAATAGAATCTAGACCTTGGCTATGCAATGCAAGTCGAAAGTAGCCTATCTATACCAGAGAGTTTACAGAATACTAAAACCCTCTCTGATCTATACCAAGCCTAAACTAAACCAGTTCAGTTAGCCAGCAGTCAACAACAAGGCACTAGGCACAAGGGCAGCAGCAAGCAAGAGTTGCGTTTCTTGAGAAAGATAAAAATGTAGCCTATGATCAGTTCTTACAGCTCAAATTTACAAGATTGCTTTTATATTCCTCTGTAAACTCCTCTAAAATTATATTTAAGAGTAATTTTTAGCGTAACAGTAAATACATTTGAATACAAGAAAATAAATAAAATCATATTCTTCCCATTTTAACATTGAAAATATATCGTATGGAAAAAAGAGGAAGTATTGTTTTAAATCTGAAAGATCAGGGCAAGTTTTGAAGTAACAACATGGCAGCTTACAGCTGGATATTTCGGAATCAAGCCGTGTAAATCACTGTTTATATTGACGTCAGCAGAAAGAGCGACTTGTGACTAGGAGGATGAATAGGGCTTCAACTGTTTCCAGTGCCCAAATCTGATGACAATTTTAAGGTAAGAATGATACTTTTCACTTCCAGATAAAACAAGAAAAACTAGATCTATTCTAGATCTAGATCTAATCTAGATCTAGATTCTAGATTCTAGATCTAGATATCTAGATTCTAGAATCTAGAGTCTAGATCTAATCTAGGGACCGGGGTTGCATTGATTTTGATTCATTTTTCCAAGTCCAAGGCCAAGGCTAGAATCTTGATCTAGATATCTAGATCTAGATCTAGATTCTAGAAAATCTAGAGATCTAGATCTAGATCTACATCTACATCTACATCTACATCTAGACTCTAACTAGATCTAGATTCTAGATCTAGATTTCTTAAGTCAAGTTACTGTAGGTGTGTAAAAAAAGAAAGTGGCTATTCTCACCCGCCCGGAAGTTCTCGCAAGATCTACTCCTCCCATCTTCTCTCTCTCTCTGTCTCTTTCTGAATACTGTCTATCGGTGTGGACGATCAAATTGACCAAAACAAAGTTAAAAAATGATGTTAAAACACAAAAGTAAATTAATTTGGTTGTCTACAAAGATGATACGGCTATTTAACTTTTCGAATCGAGCCGAACTACGCGGGTCGCCATTTTGTTTTGTTCTCTCTCTCACTCTCTCTCTCCCCTGCCCACAGACAAAATTGTACGCTTTTAGTAGGCTACAAGTACAGTTGTAATGGAACGTTTGTTCACAGCACAGAATTCTACAATTTTTCTGTTATCACAGTGTAGAATTCTGTGGTTTAGGGTGAACGCAAAATTTGTTGACACGCGCACCGGGTGAGAATAGCCACAAGACCCGCCTGCACTATTCTCACCCCGGGTGAGAATAGAGGTGGCCGTAAAAAAAAAGGACCCACTTAAAGACAAGAGTAATAAATCAATAGAATCTACACTAATTTCAACAAAACAGGGAAGGAGTTCCACAGACAGAGGGCCGGCCGACCAACAACACACAAAAGAAGGGATATTTTGAGCCGGTGTTGGATTCACTCGGTACAGTATTTTGGAAGGGTCAAAAGAAATCTAAGAACCCTAACCCTAGCTCTTGTATAGTTTGCTCAGTGGACCTTGTTGCGGTAAGTGCCGGCCCTCTGCGGAACTCCTCCCAAACTTTGAACAAACGAAGTGGCTATGCGTACGGCTCCCGTCGTACGCATAGCCTTGTGGCTATACGTACGGCCCTCTCGTACGCATAGCATCGGGCTATGTGTACGACCCTCCACTTCGCATAATAAGCTACCCTTTGTTGTTAGCGCACATAAACTATCAAACCGGACACTACGTTCTCTGACCGTCTTGGCGCAGGCCCTTTATAAAGGGCATGAGCCGGGCTACCCGAGAAGCACACAGGCCCTATATATAGGGATGACGTACTTCGATTGGGAAGCACGCAGCTGTAAAGGGCATAGATCTAGACACTGACCTTTTTTCAATGGAAAATTTTAGCATTCCTTATGAAAAATGACGTAGTAAATTACAGGTCAAAGTTGTTAATAGTGACCAATGACTTTGCAAGTTATCTTGACCTCGTAGAGCGTCTCTTGGCCAAAGATCGATAACAAAATAATTCACTTAGCCAAAAAGGTGTCCGCGGAAGCCCACACAATGGTTCAGATGATGCTGCAGTCTTTATTTTGAAGCTCTCTTTCGTTTCACCAGAAGAGGAATAGGAATAGCACAGTTTGTTAGTTTCACTTTTATTATATATTTTCACACAAGTAGGGTAACTCTGATCGCAAAGTCCGCACTTTTTTGAGGAGGACGTCACAGAACATGGAGGAAACTTTTTTAATTGGCTCATTTATAGAGGAGTGAACTATCTTGTTATACACGATCTTTGTTTTGCAATCTCTTTTGCTTGGAAGCACAAATTGGACTTTTTATCAGCATGAACTCGGAACGCTATTTTCTGCAAAAATAGTGACTATTTGAAATGAGTAATAAGGTGGATGATTTCTAAGAAGTTGCAAAATTTTGCACTTCTCTCAATTTTGTTTGAAATTGTTAAAGTTTTATATTTTTCAAACATGTTGGTATTTTACATAAAAGCCATATATAACATCCTCATGGTTGAATTTTATTTCTTCAATAGTTTTGTTGAAATCTCACAGATAATGACAAAGTTATTGCTCTTTAAAGGTCCTCGTTGTTTTTAGACACCTGGTTGTAGTACTGTAGGTTAACGTTAAGGCCGATACTGCTAATATTATATAAGGCAAGGATAAATGGCGATTAGAAATTTAGGCATCCTGCTTTCTATACACACAAGGCTATATTATTGTATATATCTAGGCCTAATTGGCTATAATAATACTATGCTATATAGCATGCAGTTTAAGTACTTCTTATTTTTTACCTATAATTAATCCTTAAAATTAGTTCAACTCCAGCTTTATTGGGAGGCTTACCAGCAGAGATTTTTTTACATATGTATGGTACCTCCTTAATTTTTTTGCCCTTATCCGAGAAGGCTAGGTGTTAGATCTCAACTACCCTAAGATTAGGGGTGTGGCTAAAAGACAGTAGTAAGAAGGAGCCAAGTAGTAGCTGTAGAAAGGCAGCAGAAAGAGTCGGGAGCCCATAGGAGTGGCGGGGGGGGGGGGGGGGGGCAGAAAGTGGAAACGAAAGCAGACGACAGAACCTGGTTAGAGAGCAGGAAATGGGGTGAAGGAGAACATTTTTTAGAGAAAAAATTTTTCCATTGTGTCAGGTTTGGAACCCATGACCTATTGAATGAGAGGGAAACACCGTACCTTTAGACCACGAGAGCCCCCAAATTGTGAGTGTGAAATGACAATATATATAATATAGTAACAGAACTACACAAAACAGTGATTGTCTGAAAATGTGGCATTCGAATCATTCTCAAATTCTCCAAATCTGAATAAAATGTTAGAAAGTGGAAATATGCCCCTTGGTCTAAATTAACATATTTGTATGTTGTTGTCTTTAGTTATGTAGTATAGTGTACTGTTCATTAAAATTAATATTTTTGAGTACTTTTTATGCACTTTTGAAGATGCATGCATCTACTAACATGTCATATAGGACAGTGACTTCGTGAGGCTTGATTTAAGAACCTCTAGGCCAGACTGAGTATGATGTTGGAGAGAGGGGTTGGATGTAAGTGATACCAGCTAACCAAAGTTGGATACCAGAGTGATGAAGTGCCTGGTTATGGTTTGTAACTGGGTGCACTAATTAGATCTATGCCTCTGAATGTTGGGTCGTGAAGGCTCATCTGACTGCCACTTAATCTGGAGGTTGCTTTTATGTTTGCCCATACATTCTGATTATTTGATTTACAGTCCAGGTTGGGTTTGGGAAGGGCTCAGTGACAGATGAGAATAGAAAGTGCAAGTTAAACAGTATGAATACCTGAGGAGGTAGGTACCTATGCTCTGTTTTTTACTAGAAATGTGAGGAATTAACATAAGAAATTGAAGGCTTTGTGTTGTCTTTTGATGGCAAATGGTAAGAACATTATGTTGGAAAATGGACCACAGATTTATATTTGTGTTCTTTTATGAACATTTTTCCTTCCCAGGATTCACTTGTTCACTGTACCTACCGATTGATTAGGCTGCAATCAAAGTCAGTGTCCACAGTAGCGTAGTCATTTGAATTAATTTCAACATACGTTTACTTGGAATTAGATATGAGTTTAACTTTTTTTTTTGGTATTAGGAAAACTCAGATTGATAATCTGTAGGTAGACAAATGACAAGACTCTCTTTTCAGCTTCACCTGTTAAAGTCAGTGATGTAAAGAAGTCTAACCATTAAATTAATTGAGCTGAAAGGCCAAATCTGTCTGTCAATTAGTATTTCATGTTACTGAATATCATTAGAGCAGCTTGTATCTCAAACTCTCAGATATTTGTAGAGGTAAGAAAGAAGCGGTCAAGGGAGCCGAAAAACTTGCTGTCTTCCTATTTTTTATTGGGCAGATTACACCCCCCCCCCACCTCTTTTACACACATACCTCGAGTGCCCCCTCCACGCGCGTAACTCCCATTGCCCCCCCCCCCCTTCCCCTCCTTTTCCACATTTTTTTCAAGAAGAATTTCCCACCTGCTTGCAAGGGAGGACACTGGAATAACGAGCGATTTTTCTCTTTTTTGTTCACCAAACAAGATATTTTCTAACATTGGAATAGCGAGCAGCTCCTGAGTATATGGTATTAGTCAATGCCAGCTCAACCGGGCACGTCGCTGGCTAAAGGGGCTCTGGTGAATCAGTGACTGGCCTAGCACGACAATTGTGGATACATTTTCATCATCATCATCAATGCCATCCACCCCTGGCAGGTTATAGGCCACATACGAGCTCCTTCCATTTAACTCTGTCCTGGGCCATCCTTCCAAGCTGGTTCCTAGCGAGCTTCGTCTCTCTCATGTCCCTTTCCACACATCTCCTCCATGTTTCCCATGGTCTACCCCTGCCTCGTGCTCCCACTGTAGCAACTGTCTTGTGATGTTTTGCTACGAAAGAAACAAAGGACAAATTTATATTAACAAAACAAAAAATAAAAAAAACCCAACACCGTCACCTATCAGCTCACACCTAGGCTATCTGAATAACTCAGATAGCCTAGGCTGACACTTATTCTACTTCACCCAAACGTTCCCAAGGACACAAAGAGACAACTAATCACTTCAATATATTAATGTAATACCAACATTAGGCTACCAGTGCGAGACCTGGGCATTAAGTTACACCCATGAAAGCAAACTCAGTTCATGCAAGATAAAATGTCTTCGCAAAACCCTAAACGGTACAAGAAGACAAAAAAGATATAAGAACAGTTATTGTCGCGGAGTCATGCCCCATTACATGAAAAAAACTCGAGAATTAAATGGTTTGGCCACCTGTTACAAATGTCACGTAGAAGCACAGAATCCTGCCAACATTTCATGGGGGGGGGGGGGGGGGGGAGAATAAAATGGCGTGGCCTGCTTATAGTCTTCATCAAAAGTTAAGGACCACACGCAAAAGTGCACACAAAATAAAAACCAGCTAATCAAATCATTACTTCTTTATTGACATACACATTTAATTCACCAATCCATAAATGCAAAAAAGAAATTTCATCACAATCGAAACCGAAATGCGTAATTCCCAGCGCTCACAAGGGACCCACCCTGAAAATCGAAAATCGGAAAAGAAAGAATCTCAAAAAGTCTCAGCAATATCAAAGAAAACGACCAGTTTAGGTTCGTAAATGTCAACGGAATTGTCAGAAGCGTGTGTGTCCACCATTCACGGCAAGGCAGTCAAGGCACCGTTGGCGCATAGTTGACCAGGCGTGCCAGAAAGGCCTGGGGAATGTTGTTCCATTCTTGTTGCAGCCATCCAAGCAGCTGCTGTCAGTTGGCGGGCAAAAGGTGGTTCTCCCGAACTCTCCGACCAAGTTCAGCCTACAACTGTTCAATAGGATTGAAGTCTGGGTAATCCCCGCCTGCTGCTCGAATACGTTGACGGCCCTGGACCTCTGCGGCGTTGCGTTGTCGTCCTGAAGGACAGCAGCAGACCCAATCTGCTGCAGCGCCGGGACGACCAGAGGTCGAAGGATCTCCTGCAGATACCCCTGCCCTGTCAGGATACCGTCGACATGGTAAAGGGGGTTCTGTGATGCCTGCTGACACCCCCCCCCCCCCAACCATAATGGAGCCGCCCCCAAACGGGACCATTTCTTGAACTGCGCTGGCAGCAAGCTGCTCCCGTGGACGCCTCCTGATGCGGGTTTTGCCATCACTGGGTGTCAGACAGAACCGAGATTCGTCAGTGAACAAGATCTCTGTCAACTGGGCATGTGTCCACCTCTGGTGCGCAGTGCACCAGATTTGACGGTTGGCTCGCTGGTTCTGGGTCAGCTTAGGTTTTCTGACTGGACGACGCGCACGAAAGATGGCGTCACGAAGGCCATCACGTATTGTGCGCGGACTGACTGTGGTGTTGGTGGCAGCTCGCAGACGTCGCCCGATTACGCTGACAGAGCTAGTCCGCTGTTGTATAGCTTGGCGTTGAATGTAGCGGTCCTCTCTTGCTGTCGTTTTCTTGGGACGACCCGTGCGGCGCCGCTCCTGGACTCTTCCTGTCACCGCGAACCGCTACCTCAGCCGTATGATGGTGGAGTGTGATACCTGAAGTCTGCGTGACACTCTGCGTACGCCAACTCCATCCTGCAGCCAGGCAATTGCCCGGGTCCTGTCGAAGTTGTTCAACTTTTGTCGTGGTGGCATGTGGCTTGGCGCGGTAATACTGTAAAGCAGAGCTGGAACAGCGACTTATGTAGGCAGACGAGTGAACACCATTTCTAGCCAGAGGTGCATTCTTCCATGTGTATCTCGTTTTTGCCATGCAGAAAGCCCCAGGTATCGCTCACTGACGTTTGAAAATCGGTCCAGTTTTGCCGAAATTGGAGATTTTCACACACGCCAAGCATGCCGCATGACGCGCACGTGCCACCTACACAGTGGTTACCGTATTCACCTTTGACCGCTTCGCCTTGCTACCGAATTTTACAAGATAAATATGATTACTTAAAAGAAAAAAATTGAAAATACTACGTATTATCCTAACAGGTCCTTAACTTTTTTGTGAAGACTGTAGTCACTACTATATAACGAATGTCGCCTGGCCAACCAGCCTCAAGAGCCTATGTCAGTGTGTTGTCGCGCAGTATTATTGTCCTAGCATTCCTAGCCTCCCAGAAACTCCACAAGGAATTCTTTTTTTTTTTTTTTTGCACGTGTACGGGACCTCCGAGATGTTTTCCCCTTTTCCGAGAAGAGTAGGTGTTAGATCTTTCCTTTCCTAAGATCAGGGGTGTGGCTGAAAGATGGCAGTGAGAAGGAGCCAAAGAGTAGCAATAGAAAGGCAGCTGAAAGAGTCAGGAGCCAGGGGGAGGGGGCAGAACGTGGAAACGGAAGCAGACGACAGAACATGACTAAAGAGCAGGAAAGAAGGTGAAAGGAGACAATTTTTTTAGAGGAAGAAATTTTCCGTCGTTGTCAGGTTTCGAACCCAGGACTTGTTGAAAGAGAGGCGAACGTCGTAACCTCTAGACCACGAGAGCGCCTTACAAAGGGCTTTAGTGAATTACATAATAAGTAACTCAAGAGCGCCCAGGCTGAAATACGACACTGACCAAGTAAATTAAATGCGAAAGCTCTGTTTGTGCTCGGTTGCCGGCGACCTTCCTCCTCTTTTTTGTTCATATTCTACTTATTACTGTGGGGGTCTCTCGTGGCCTAGAGGTTAAGGTGTTGGCCTCTCATTCAAAGGTCCCGGGTTCGAATCCGGGTAGCGACCGAAAAATTTTCTTCTCTAAAATTGTCTCCTTTCACCTCCTTTTCTGCTCTCTAGCAATGTTCTGTTGTCTGCTTTC
>NW_004797291.1:661375-722646 GCF_000002075.1 Aplysia californica | reverse complement strand
TGTCCTAAAATCACGACTTTTGTTTCCGATAAATAAGATCTATATTTCTACATCCCACTATTTCTGATTTTCCTCTTGACGTCACTTTGCCCGAGTGCATTTGTTCAACACATAACAGGCAACTGGGTAAATACGAACAAGCTGACTTCACAAATGGACAGTAAAGGTACAGTTTCATCTGTTAACTCATTGAGGATCTGACAACCCTTGAAGCCTCACTGTTTTGGTGCTCTTGAAATACACCCCCTCCCCCACCCCCATGAATTCGTTGTTTTCCAATTCGGTTGAAAATGACAGGCAACAAACTGCAAACTGTTTATATGTAAATTCGCGATTCTGATCTACCATGTATGGTGCACCGAAATGTGCTTCAACATTGTCTTTGGTCTGCTGCTGATCGGACATATATTTATGTGTCCGCTACTGTCTCAAAAGAGTCAATACAAGTGTAAGTGGCCCAATGTGTTTACTCGATCAAACATGGATATTGATGCATAAAGGAGATATCAGTCTTACAATGTGCAACGCCTTAAAACTATAACAGTTGTGGAAGGTGGGATGGGTGGGGTTGGAAGGCGCGCACTTCTTTTCTTTCTACTAGCTGTTTCCTTTTTCATGCTTTTTCCTTGGAGTTAAATGTCAGTTCTTGTGTCGTTGTGTTTCTTTGTCGGCCTTCTTAAACCACAAATTATGTGTCTTTAGGCCATTCCCAAAAAGGAGATATTAACATGTTCGCATGCACAGTAGAATTATAAATGGGCTGACTTGCCAATGTCATGCTCATACTGTGCCGAGACAACACGGGGAACTGCTGCTATTTCTTTCCTAATCCTTACAGTCGTCATTTTGCCTCTACTTCTTTTGTATGTTTGTCACTCTCTTGTGAACTGCTATTTACGGGGTGCCTTGATAGTCGAAGCAGACTTTGTGCTGTTGAGGCTGGAGAGGTGAGCAGAGAAAACCTGATTCCCCGTTTAGACTTCTCTGTTGACATCCACCCCTTGGTGCTCATATGACCTTATGCAGTTGCAAACGCCGTAAAAATCTTACTAAAATAAAAACAAAAAATCACAAATGCCCATCGTAGCGGAGAAAGATTTTAGCGTTACAGCTCTGTGCATATTTATCATGTGCTTGTTTGTTTACAACGGACTTTATTTTTTCGTTGGGGGACCACACCGCTAATGGTTATTTCTATTTTGCATAACTGCATGAAGCCACGCCTCTTTTTGTGTGAGCTATGAAGTAGAAACAGCTGCTCAGCAACGGTGGAAATACTGCTACAGCTGCACCCTCCAGAACGATGTAATATCGTTTGTGTACGTGTATTACGTTAGGTAGATTTTAATGACCCACATGTTGGCTGGGGCATAAGACTGGATGGCAATGTAGTCAGTCGAAACAGCGTTATCGTTGTTCATCCTTCTGTTCATAATTCGTGTATATAATAAAACTGATTGCGGAGCAGGTGGCTACGGACTTGAGCCACACGCCGCGAGCTGGAAGTCTGGGTTAAATGGGATCCGATTTGATTCTCGTTCTGTCCGGGCTATTTGTGTCTAAATTCTGAATCGTGTTTGAGTACTAGGTAAGAGCCCCCCCCCCCCTACCCACCTGCCACACACACACACACACACACACACACACACACACACACACACACACACACACACACACACACACACACACACACACACACACACACACACACACACACACACACACACGTGTCTGTGTAAGAGAGAGAGAGAGAGTTTCTTATTTGAGGAAAGGGGGGGGGGGGGTGGGGGGTTGTTGTTAAATCAAAACTGATACTCTTTTTTATGTTTCTAGTTTCAAATTTCTACTTTCAGTTTCAGTAATCCAAATCCCAGATGGCAGCTTGTGTGCGCTTCGATATGGTCATTTTTATCCAGTTTTATTATGATTCTATATGTTTTCTGGTGAAGTTTGGCAGATGTCTAACTGAAGTGCTCTAAACTAGGACTTAACCTTGGAAAATATGGTTATCTTTGTGTGAACTCAACGCAGCAAAGCTACCAATTTTTCTAGTGTAAGTCAATGAAGGGAACTTCATTGAAACTAATTATTTTTTCATTCTTTATTCATAAAGGCAAGGTTGACCACAGTGCCTTGACCATATCCCACCTGGTCTTGAGATGAACAGATGCAGGAATCAGACTGGGGGAAGCACCACCACTACAGCAACATCAGCAACAGCGGAGGAGCCTCATGGCTATCTCAGGAGAAGGAATGTTGTGATGGCCACTGTGGGCGTGGTGCTGTTGGCGGCTCTGTACTCCGTCCACCCTGGGTACTACAGGTGAGCCTGGGAGTAGCTGTACTATAGAGTATGGTTAGTGTTTAATATACCTTTCAATGGGAAAAAACTATAGAAAAAAACAACCTCCCCAGATATTCACTGACGTTTGGAAATTCCAATCGGGCTTATCGGCTTGTAGCCCAACGTAATACCGACTGAGCTAATGGCGTTGTGTCCTACTGGCGTGGTTGACTTGGTTTAGACTTTTGTCCTTGGTAGGGGGAATAGGGAGATTGTTGGTTTTTTCTGCCTGTTGTTTTGCTTATTTTTTTTACTGAGTGGGGGATGACCTGAAGTACATGTACAAGTTCTTAAAAAAACAGGAAATTGAAATTCTTTTATTATGCCATACAAATTTTACTTTTCTAACATGGCAAAATTTATTTCCTTTCAATTATTGTTAACCTCACATAGACAGGGTTTGCTTAAGTTTGACACAGAATGAAAGCAAATTCTGCTTATAAACTTGTTGTGCCCACCTGTGGCATTCACAAGGAGCTCATATTAATGTTTTGTCCTTTTGTCCCCACTGTCAGTGCCAGAGGGTCTAGCGTTGATGTTGAGAGTGTGACCGGACCTGCGACACAACGCCAAGACCAGCCCTCTGGAGACCTCTACTCTGTGGTGTTTGATGCTGGAAGCACCGGATCTCGCATGTTTGTCTTTCACTTCAAGCTTAAAGGTAATGGCGATAGGCGAGAGGGATTTGAGTGCTGATACAAACAAGTTTTTAAAAGTTTGATTTTAAACGTTTCCTATGTGGTGTCTTTTTCCTTTCCGATGATTCCAATTCAAGTTCATGGGTGTGTAAGGCTGGTGAATGAGTGAAAGAATAAGTCTTTTTATTTATGTTTTTTCTTTCTTGGTCTTATTTGGTATCTTTTCTACAATATATGTGAAATCACAGTATTCTACCATTCATTCTGTTATTTTGTCTATGGACTGACTTCATTGTAGGCTACATCGATCAATTATAATTTGTTCTATATCTTTTTTATATAAGTTAACCTGTGACACTAGCTCAAGTATTTATCTATCATTGAAGGCTTTTAGCATGTGATATTGACATGACAGAGCATTCAAGTCTTCAATCTAGCTATTCAGTGTTATAGCACAGTGCTGTTTGGTTGTTTCATTTAATTTGTGAACAAAGGGTGCTACTGGTACTTCCTACTTCTTTCTTGTCCATGTTTAAAGATTACCTAATTATCTGATGTCTTGCCTTTTTGCACGATCCTGTTGCTGTATGTTCTTCTTGGTCATGTTTGTGTTCTGTGTCTCCTCCTCCTCCTCCTCCTCCTCCTCCTCCTCCTCCTCCTCCTCCTCCTCCTCCTCCTATTCCTCCTCCTTCCATCTGCATTCCTCAACTTACTGTTCAGAATGTATGAAACTGATTATTCCAGATGATCGGGAGGGAGAAAGTGTTCTTCTGGAGCGTGAGGTTTTTGAGGCCATTGAGCCAGGAATTTCATCATATGCAAAAACTCCCTCAGAGGTAATCAGCATAATATTCTGTTCTGTGTGAATTAATCATGATTTTTTTTCCTCTGTCACCGTCTGTCTCTGTCCTTTTTTTGTAGGTGATAGGTCAGCGCAGGGGAGAGGTCTGCTTTTACTTAAAAACAGTGTTTCTATTGCCCATGCCAATATTGCAGCAATTGCTTTAAACCTTTCAGCCCCAGTTGTATATATTTTCCTAATAAGTTCTTATTCCGACAAACTCAATTGTATACACTTTACCCACACAGGGTGCAAGCCATCTCAACCCAGTCGCGCACTTCTACTGTAATTTGGCCAATTCTCTCTGAGAAAAATTCTGCGTGTCATCTTCTAAAACTTCAGAGAAAAGCTGTATCAAAATGCTTTGGTCTACAAAAAATAATAGACACAATCCGTATTGGCTGGACCAGAGGAGTCAAGGGCTGCAGTGTTACTGTTACCGGGGATAGAGGGAAAAGAAGGCTAAAGACACCATGGTGCTGTGAAGTTCTTAAAAATGAGTGGTTGTATTTCTCTTTGTGTAAATAACTGACATAGGCAGCAGTTGACAGAAAGGAGGAGGCATTTTCTGCAAAAGTTCTCCTTGTCAGTGGATTTCAGAAATCTTTCTAAACATACATAGCTTTTTTCAGATGACTATAATATAATGACAACTCAATATTTTGTTTGTTTTACTTTGAAAACTTAACTGAGGTAGGGGTTGATTTCACTTTGAAGTGATAAAAATATGTTTCTGTTTTTCTGGAATGTAAAAAAGCAACACTTATACTGAAATAGTGGTTGATTTGACCTTGATTAATTGTGTATTTGCACATTTTGTCCGGCCAGGCGGCTGACAGCTTGGCTCCCCTACTGCAGAAAGCTGTGTCCAGTGTACCGGTCGGCCAGCAGAATGCGACCCTGATCACCTTGAAGGCCACAGCGGGACTGAGACTGCTGCCCAAAGAGAAAGGAGACCAGATCATGGCAGAGGTGAGCTGTGGCCGGGACAGGGCTTTGTTTACCCTTTTTAATGTACTATCGACATTGTCTAAGTCTTCCATCCATTGTCGAGGAGAAAAGTTGTTGTCTTAGACAGGTGGGCGTCTTCGAAAGAGTGATTGTAATATATTTAACTCTTTTAAGGACACAAGTTTCATGGAGTTGTATTAAGAAAGTGACGTGTTCGTACTCCGATCTATCATTTGTGGAAAAACATAAAGTTGAAGAGTGGGTGTTTGATGGGTGCTCTGGTGTGGTTTGCTCCTTTCCTATCAAACATCTATCATCCTGATCTCCCATCCTTCTTTTTTTGTGTTTGTTACTCTTTTGTAACACCTCTAGTCTTCTGCACTTTTATGACCTTATTGCGTTACAAGTACTGCAAAACTCGTACTAGAACTTTATTGAAAGAGAGGTTCTTGTCCAAGGTTGTCTCATGGTAGTGAAACTTGGATTGTTCAATGGATTCAACCAAGTGCAGAATGTAAAGTAACAATTTTTTTTCTTCGTAATGAAAATAAGTTTTTGGAAGGTGAAGTTGACATCCTATTATTTATTAATTTATTGTTATTACATGTGTATAAGAAACAATTTAAGTTGTTCCAAATGCAAAATCTATTGTCACCTGTGAGAATGCTGGAAAAGGAGTAACTTTATGGGAAAGTCAAGGAAACTTTGAACGAGTCTCAGATTCAAATCCCAAATGCCGATGTTTTTGCAGAATTTTGTCAACGTACAGTGCCTCTTCAGCTAGTGTATTTTACTATTTTTTTGGTTTGAGGCACTCTTCAATTTAAGTAACTTTCTTTTCCAAAGCAAACTGACTAAAGGAAACGTGTTGAGAAAGATGAAATAAAAACGAGGGCAAGAATTAAAATGCAATATTGTATGGGTTAGACGTTAATGTTCTTTGACATGGATCTTTGTAATTTGTTATGTATTTCACAAGAAAAACGTAACAACACATGTTTGCTTGTTTACATAAATGTAAATGATGCATTTATTCACTTTAGAGGCTTTTGCTTTCGTGAAAATCCGAAAGTGAAATGGCTGCACATACTTTTGATAAGCATGGTGTCTTTTACTCTTTATGCAGGTACGGGACCTTATGAAGAGTTCCCCCTTTCTTCTTCCAGACCCAAGCAAAATTATGGTGATGGGAGGAGAGGAAGAAGGTGAGAATTTCTAAGACCTTTCTGTAAATGAGGTTTCAGCTTTTTTTATTAGCATTTTTTGTTTATATATTATGGCTTTATCTAGAATTGTATTTTTACAGTTTGACTGGGAAGGAAACCACAGTAATTATTTTTGATGGACTTAAACATTTTTTTCATGCTATTTATATGTGGTCATTTGCATCTCTGATAGCAGCTATACTTCTTTGTTTCTTTTTCTGGTTTCCAAATTCAAATATCTCAGTTTGTAATCTGTCAGCATGTCTTGTCAGTGTACCAACTTGCTGCTTTCCATGTCTTTTGGGTCAGTCAACTTGGATTTTAAGTGTAAAGATATAATAATCTTTTTAAGATTTATCATTTTTATTCAACTATGTGTTTCCTCTTTTTCATAATTTCAGCTGAGACAATAAGGAGTCTTTCTCTTTCATATATATTTTTTGGCTTAAAATTTTTACTCTGTTTCAGGCATTTTTGCTTGGGTGACGGTTAACTTTTTACTTGGTGAGTTCACTAAAATCGTGTTTGTTATTCATAAGACTTTAGGAGAGAGTTGTTTATCATAATATTAGTATGATAATAATAGTGAAATTGATAGAGTGCCATTATTTGGAAATGAAAGGGATGGATCTTTTCGATGTGAAGTTGATGCCTATTTTTTCCACAGCCTGTACATTATCACTGTTATAAGAGTTATTTTTTTACTAGTTTATTTTTTCAGATATACACTCTATGTAGGTATTTATCAAATGTTAAGAAAGTCTTGTGACTAATCTTGTTAATGTACACAGTTACTTTACTATTTTTCACTTTTCTAAAAAACCTGATGACATGTTACATTTTCATGAAAATATAAATAATACACATAATTTCCTGGTTAATGTATAGGCTCTGTGACCAATATATTTTCTGCAGTTTTCATTGTTATAAGCTTAGTTGACATGCTGATTTGTCCTTGTCCTTGTTCATTTGTTAATAATAAAAAGACTGACTACTTTGAGATCTTTTTTATGACTCTTTAAGCATTTGCTGAAATTTTTGGTCTCTCGAACTACTTCTCGTTTCTCCATGAGTTAAGAGTTGTGTACTTTTTGTCTCCAGATGTATTGTGGGATAGTGACCCTGATAACACAGTGGCGACATTTGACTTAGGGGGTGGATCCATGCAAGTGACCTTTGAACTTTCAGATAACGTAAGCCAAGTTTTTATAAATGATTTTGTTTCTTTTTCACTTTCTCATATTAATTTCACTTTTGTTTTCTTCAGTTATACCCTATTCGGTTGTAGTATAGTTACATTGAGCTCATTTGGCAGTCTTCCTCCTAAATAGCCTAATAGTGTTGATAGGAATAGGGATGTTAAACCCATATACTTTCTCATTTGACAGCTATTGCATGGACCTGAAGTATTCTGTAGCAGTGATTGTAATGATGAATGAAGTGGTAACGTATCATCTAAGTAAGAGGAACAACTAATTCTAATTGTGCTCCTCATGTGTGCTGTGTTTAATCTATCTATATTTTTAAAATAGGAATGTGGAATTGACAGAGGATGATACGGTTTTGGTGCAATACAGTAACTTTTTTTTTATATGGCATATATACACTTGCTATTTTGAAACTCACATTTAAAACTAGTTTTGGTTTCATGTTTGTGGCACCTTTGAAAATTAAAATTCCAGTTACAGAAAATGATGGCGAATGGATGTATTAAAAAAACAAGTTTTTTTAAAATCATTGATATTCCTAACAAAAAAAAAGCCTCTTGCAAATTAATTTTCTTTCAGTTTTCCACCTTTACCAATGTCATTTGATTTATTTGCAGGCTAATCTATCCGATGTTCAAGTGAGAGAATTGTACAAGTTAAAACTGTTGCAAGCTTATTTCCTTGTGTTTACATACAGGTAAGGATGTTACATCCTACTACCACTTTTGTCCTTTATTTTACTTCCATTCATCAGTTGTTTCTCTGCCTTTCAAATGTTGAACAGTGTATGTCTAGCTTTATGTTAAACTTCAGCAACAGCGAGTTATTTCTTCTACCTGCTTATGAAGGTTCATGTTGATTCCTTGACTCATTGTCATGGGCCAGGTGACGATATCAAGATAATTTGAATTACTGAATAATTGAAGAAAGAAAATAGTATAGAAATTCACAGAATCCTCCCCCCAAGGGTAACTCATTTCAGGTCTCCAGGTTGTCAGCTAAACAAAGACATGCTTTCATGGTAATGGTGTAAAACAGTCTGATAAACATATGTGAGACAGCGTGGTGAAATCAGGCGCTCGTCAAAATAATGAAATCAAAGAAATCAGCATTTTTTTTTGCCTATTGGTAATGTTTTTCTCATTTTCCCTTTTTTGTCCGTTAATAAAAATAATTTTGTGTTGATTATACTGAAAAATATTGAGTAAAGGCACAAAAAATGTAAATTCTCAGTCTCCAAGGACTTTCAGGCTATGGAAGTTACCAAACTTTGGCGGCCATTTTCTCGCAAACTTTACCTCTGAAACCAGGCGACCCTGACCTCCTTCAGTCGCAAATATTTCGTCTTCTATTCAACATAGATGGATATTTTTTTCATCAAAAGAAAGGCAAATTAATAGGCTTTAAGATGATACCGATACCCCATATGCCCAAAAATTGACGAGTGCCTGATTTCACCACCTTGTATCACATATTAGATTGTAGCCTGTGGAGGGGAATCTGCTTTCAGATTCACGTGGGAGGAGAGGGAGGAGAAAGAGTGGTCTTGACCCAATACTGCATGTTGTGAGTCTTGAAGACAGAAGAAACAGTTTTTAATTAAAATCGTGTGCAGGCGTTAACCGCAATGTTTTTTGCAGTCCTAATATGAATTGAAATGCTATTTTGTTTCATCAAGAAAAATGACTTGCTTAAAGTACATAAGTGTTGTAAATGGTGCGAATGAATTCGGCATGGTGCTAAAAATAAGAGGGCTTAGTCACTATTAATAAGCATGTTCATAAGAAACTGCTGCATTACAAACATGGCAAATTCCTTTAAAAATCCCCCCTTATCTCTCTGCCCCTGCCCTTCCCCTTCCACACACCATCATTGTCTCCTCACAATTTAAAAAAAATTGAATTGTTTTCAACAGTTACCTTGGAAGTGGTCTAAAGTCTGGGCGGCTTGGCATCATGGGGAGAGGGGAAGGCCATTTTGGTAAGACCCGACAGTTTCTGGATCAATAGGACATTCTCATTAATACCAGTTGTTGGAGTGTTTATTGAGATATGTCACTTTAAAGTCCTCGCATTTCCTTTGCTGAACTCTAGTTAATTTTGATAAAATAAGATTGTCTCAGGCAGTATGGCCAGAAAGAGCTGATCTTATTAAACTAAAGAGCCATTAAGCATGTCTTGGTTAAAGAAATACAACTCAGCAATCTCTTTTTACTGTTATTCTTAACTTCTTTAACTCTTTATCTCCAAGGGGGGTAAACCCACTATGCTGGGGCCTGTTTTTGGTACTTAATCTAAAAATGACAAAATCGTCGCTAAATTGGTAATTAAATCAAAACAAGTGAACCTATTTTGATAGTTCTTTATCTAATGAATGAAACCCCGATAAAAGAGACCATGGAAAAGTAATTTGATTTCGAAGTGGTAAGTGGCAAGCCGCCAAGAGATAAAAAGTTTAAAATGTCGTGCAATCATTATACGTCAATTTCAGATTGTTCATTGTAACATAGAGAAAGTTTTAAAGTTTTTGAAGGTTATGAATTTATTTTCTTGATTGAAAAATTTTCTTTTGTTATCTACTCTCAGCTGGATTGTCGGAGCAGGCAGAAGATGACGGAAATGTCTTGCTGTCTCCGTGTTTCCCGGCAGAGTTCAACACAACTTGGCGCCACGGAGAACACATTTTTCTGGTCAAGTGAGTTGATGTGGGCTGAATCTTGTATTTGTAGGGTCTTACTCAGCTGGTGAATGGGTTTATTTAGGTCAATTATGATAGTTTAGCTGCATTATCAATTAATATTTTAGTTGAAATATGTTTTCACTTGTGGTGCATGGGCACAATTAGAGGCCACATGCACCACAAACCACAACAGCATAACTGAAAAGATCCATATAAAAAGCATACAAGTACATCAGCACACCGGCCTACCACCCTCTATTTTACGTGAAGAAATAATGAGAAGTCTAAGAGTGGATATGAGGCAACAAATGATTAGGGGTTCATTGCACGAGACTATTTTCTTGTGAGTACATAAAAGGTAAAGTTTCTTGTGTGCTATGAAGGCCCATGGAGTTTGAGTTTGTCATGCTTTCTGTAGCATGAAATGGGAAAAAAAACCCAACCAAAATCATGTTGTAGACAGGATAAATGCATGTCAGGCTTCAGGCTGTATCTCTACCAACCCCACCCCCATAGAGGATGCCAGTAGCCACTTTGCACCTGGGTGGGATTTGAGGAAAGAAAATGTGCTGTCTTTTTATAGAACAATATGTGAAATCCAGAACAACTTGGAAACTAGGAATTGAACCCACAATCTTTCAATCATGTGATTGGGAGTGTAGAGACCTTGAGTAAGTCTTCAGAACTACTACAAAGAGTTATTTCTAGATACAGATTTTTAGTATGTTTCTTCTCCTACTATAAGAACTATTATATTCATTAATCTTGTAGAAGTGTTTATATTTATTCAAAATGATAAATATCATGTAGATGACAGGGACGTTTTGTTTTCAGATTCTGCAATGTAAGACACTTCAAATATTTTTCAAATTTTGTAAACATCTGTCAATTAACCTTAGTCTCAAAATTCTTCCATTAGAAGTATTATATTAACTAATCTTGTAAAAGTGTTTATACTTGGCCTATTTTGTTCTGCAGCATTATTTTCCCATATGACACTTCAAATATTTTTCAAAATCTGTAAAACTGATCTGGCGGTTCACTTTAGTCTCACAAATCTTTTCCAATCCAATATGTGTGTGTTTATTCTTCTCAGGGGCACATCCACATCCAGCTCAGGCTTGAAGCTTTGTAAACAGGCTGTAGACAACTTTGTGCACAAAGGGAGCTTTATCAAGAACAAACAACTGCATCAAAGAGAACTACATTTATTCTCCTACTATTTCGATGTGGCCAGATGGGCGGGGTTGATCCCAGAAAGTGCCACACATAAACTCATGACACCCGCTGATTTTCTACAAGCTGCTGAACACTGTAAGTTGGTAGCATTATGTAACGTTATTTCCTTTTTTGGAAGTTGGATTGCCTTCGATCTGCATGAAAGACATGAGATTCCTGAGGGAAAGTATGTACTTAAAGGATGACCATTGTGATATTGTCAGTGATGTGTATACACAGGTCTACTGTTATATCAACAGCTTTTTTTTTTCATCTTCAGTAATGTTTTCTCATCTGTTGGGTCTTCTGCCAGTTTGTCATATTTCTCCTTGGGTGCTCTTGAACTGCCTCATTTTTGCCCTTTTGTTCAGTTTCCTCTTAGTGATTTTGTCAAGAACCTTGATTTTTGTTTGTGTGTAAACTGGTGCTTGTCAACTTTTGTATGGCCAGCGCCTAAATTTGCCACCTTTGAGAGGCTAAATTTTTCATACCGCCCACCTACACATATTTCCAAGTGGGGCTTTAATTACCACCTGTCAATACTTGGGTGATCCCCACCGTCCACTAAAATGACCTGACAGCCAAAGAGGTTTTCCAGGTTGGTAAGCATGGTTGTATATTGTTGAAATATAGCCTGTGCCTCTCACACCCAGCGATAGGAGCCCCTTTTGCAATAGTTTACCTTAGGCCTTTTGATTCATCTTTGCCATAGCCCCTTGTTTCTCTCTTTCAGATTGTGTAAAGGAAAACATGTCAGAGGCGTACCCTTTCCTGTGTATGGATCTGTTGTACATTTATTCTATGTTGACTGAGGGTTTTGGTCTGGCCCCTGACAGGCAGTGCCATGTGAGTAAAGCCTGCAGTTTTCAAAATGACAGTAACATTCATTTCTTTTCCATTCAGAGAAAAAAAAATTAGGTGTTTTAACAAGAATTTATTAGTTGCTTTTCCATTAACCGCAGTTTCGAAGGGTGAACTCGATTTTTTAAAGCTGAAATGTCTTCTTTCTTTGTTTATTTGAAGACTGAATGCTGTATTTAAAAATGAAAACAGAAAACAAAGAAAAAAACATTGCTGTAAGGATACTAACTTTTGATTTAAAAAAACATGCTTCAAATGAGTAAGTGAACTCGAAAAAAAACCCTCCTCTTACTGGAAATGATTGTACAAAAACCTTTTCATACAAGTGTTCCTCCCTCTGTTCCTGAATCAGGTAGAACAAAAAATCCTTGGCCGTGAGGTGAGCTGGAGCCTTGGAGCTGCCCTGTCCACTCTGTCCCAGAGGTTCACCTTCTCCGCCGTCTACTTGTGATAGTGGCCACAGTTTGCTTTGTGTTGTTTGTGGTAAGTCCTGGTAAAACTATTTTACTTGGCTTTGGTCATAGGGCGATTTACCATTTGGGATTATAGCATGTTTTTCTTTTCTTTTTTTTTTCGTTGTTATTTTCTCAAATGAATAGATTAAGAAAGATTACTAAAATTTCCTTGTGCTTTGATTTCCCCTGAAAGAGCAAGGTTTTATTCGTGAGATTTTTTAGTATTTTATTCAAAAGTAATGATAATAATTTTCCATGGTAGACTATCCTTTAAAGTACCTAAATTGTGTTTGTGGGGGGCATAATATTATCCAATTAGGTGGTTGGCGGATGCTCTAGTGTGGTTTGATCCCTCTTTCTTATCAAACATCTATTGTCCTCATCTCCCCTTTTCTTTGCAGATCTCTAGTGACACCTCTTATCTTTGTCACTTATATGACTTATTTCTGTTGCAAGTGCCGTAAAACTATACTTAAAGAATTCCTAACTAATTTGACCAATTAACGCTATCACATACTAAGTCTGTAGTGATTATAATTGTTTTTCTGCATTGTCATGTGAAACATTTTTTTCCCCTCCACAGCTGTGCCTCTGGTAACAGTCCCTCAGTGTTCAAGCAATATGTTTTCCTCCTGGTACAGAAGGATGACTGTCTTTGTATTGTGATACATGGAGCAATTGTCATATGTGGTGCTTGTCCCAGCTGTGATATCTTGTAGATGGGTTTGTTTTTTTGTAGGCAAATGACAGAATTATAAGCAAGATCTACTTTATTTCAGATTTACTCCTGTTCCATAAGTGGCTGGAGACTTGTTTGTATAAAAGAAATATCTGGTTTTTCATATTATATATGTTCTGCAGGAAATTGAATTGTATATTATACCATATTACATATGATTTTTACCAAATCACTCATATTTCATTAGGGGGTGGGATGGTGGGGGGATAGTTTGAGAGGTGGAAGGGTGGTTTGTTGTACTTTTTTTTGTTTTTAAGTGACATATATGTTGCTTCTGGAATTGGAAAATGGTATGCATTGTTTGTTTTGAACTGGCATACTGAAGTGAGATATATTGTTTTTTGAATAATGTTTATTACATGAGTGCTGGGAGATGAATTTTTATTGTCTTTGTGTCTTGGAGTACCATGCTAAATGCTGAGATTATCTCAAATTCAACGCTTTTTTCAAGTTTGTGTATTCTTTGAAAGTTAGAGGTTTAAGTTTGGTCGCTTTTAAGCACAAGGGAACTATCCCAAAAAAAACTGTTTTGAGAAAATCGAAGGTAAAGTTTTTGCCTCTTGTACAGTTTCTTTAACTCATTCGCTACATATTATTTTCGGCTTGTGGACGAATTTTTTTCAGGAGGGCGAAATGAGATGATGACTAGTGCGCAGTTCACAGGTCTTGGGGGCCATAAATTCAAATAAATATCAACATATTATATACCAACATTTTCAGTATGGTTTGTAGAATACATCTGTATCGTTTATTTGAGTATTTTTCAACTTTGGTTCCTGTAAGAGGCGATTATGCAACACAATAGTGATTGGCTGCGGATTAAATTTGAAAACAAAAAATTAATAATCTCAGATGAAACTAAAAAAATATGTTTGCACCTAGTCAAATTATACATCAAAATAACCATAACTGTATATAGAACAGGAAAATATTGACAAATGAGCAGTTATTTACATACATTTCATAATATTTGTACATTTGAATCATAACCTCCGATATTGAAAAAAAATTTTTTAAAAATAATTTTTAAAAAAGGATCGCAAACAGAAAAAACACTAGTATCTTATATGGAATTATTCAGAATTGCATTTGGAATAAACCTATACATGTCTTGGGTGGTACTTTTTGAGTAAATTCACCAAAAGGTAGTGATTTTGGGGAGAAAAAAAATATTTTGACTATATAGATCTAGGTCTAGATCTAGCACTCAAAAATATTGATTTCTCAAATACAGTGCACTGGCAATTTGAGTCCAGTAGTATCAATATTATAAAGAAGAGTCCTACACTTCTTTAGTGAGCAAAATAATGATACATTTTGTTGTGTAAAAGTACTAAGACTGGTGTCTGGGCTATAATTTGGGCTTTGCGATAAAACAATGTTGCATAAACTTTGAAATCGTGTTTCAAAACTGAATCAAAACTTCCGATTTTCGGTGGAAACGCTTGAACCGGAAGTCAACTTTTTATTATGACCTTTATTTTAACATGGATATGTGGATTGGAATAGAAACCTAGCTAAAATTGAACGTCGGTTCTCGAGCCGCCGGGAGCGGCTTAGCGTATTTCGGCACTTTAGCCGCGCCACCCCCCACGGCTCGGCGTAGCGAATGAGTTAAAAGACAAGGAGAGTTTTCTCTATTGCCATACAAATACACACCAATGAAACCAAACTTCTCCTCTAGGTAGGGCAATGCCCACTTTTGGTGTATGTCAAGATTTCTGGAGATCCCCGAAATCTGGGTTACCGGGCTTGTCCTTAAAAGCGACCATTTTAGGTTCTATTTATTTTTGTCCGATTCTGTTGAAATACTGGGTTTTTGTTTTTATGATCCAAAATATAAATATTTATACTGGTCAGCTCCAAATATACCAGGACCTTGTCTCACGTGAACTCAATAACAAGTGTGCTGTGACTTTGTAATGCTTTACCTGACATTAGAAGGTCTTTTCAAAGGTGGGATGCTTAGCAAAGTAGTAAGAGTAAAGACAGAAAAAGGGAAGAAAGGGGGTAAAGATGATGAATCATAGACACCTTAGTCTTGCCCATTCAAGCATGATACAAAATGTGTGCAATTCCACTGTTTTGTTTTTGTAAGTATTTTTACGGCTCTGGCAACTGCATAAGGTCATATGAGCGCACGGGACACATTAAACTTTTTCAGTTGGTTGGAAATTTTGAATTTTGCCCGGGTGGCGGCCGAAGCCTACTCTTATCGGTTTTAGACCACCAAGGGATCTTTAACGTGCACAACTTGCACACGGGCCCTCCGAGATTATTCCACTGTTTGGCAGAATGCATCCCTTGCTGGTGAGCTGTGGGTCTTACGGTATTGACCTGATCCCCCCTCCTCCTTTCCCCTTCCTGTGTTTTTTGGGATAGTGGCTTCTTAATTGTTTTTTTCTTGGTAGGTGTGCAGATATATGCATGTTTTGAGCTTGGTATAGTAGGAACTGTTCACTTCTCACTAAGTTGCAGACTAGGTTACTCAATTGGAGTTCAGATGTCAGTTCTGCTAAAGCACATGCACTGTTGCATTCCCCGTGGGTATTATTTTCAAATTGCATTAATTTAATACTTTTACATGTCTTCATATTTTGATTATTTTATATGGTTGAAAGTATCTTTCTTGAAAAGGCAGATGCTTTACTTTTACATTATTCTTTTGATCCAGCAGTCATTGGAGTTGGAGCCCTTTGGTCTGATTTATAGATATAATACAAATTGTATGAAATTTAGACCCCTACGAACTTTTAAAAGTGTATTTAAGGTGTTGGCAAGTCTTCTGTTTGGTCTCCTGACATTTTGCCAATGAGCTGCTCTTGGTTCACATTGTCTTTTGTAGTTTTCTTCCATTATACCTACTTCCCCTGAGCTTTTGCCATAAGATATCGCCATGCAATGTACATTATCTCTGATAATAGTATCAATTTACTCAGCCCGAAATACACACTTTTTATCGCCAGAGATCTTCAGACCTTTGGAGAAAATATATACTGTGGTGTTTGACAGACCACATGTCTCATTCATAGATTTCTTTTGGTCAGAGAGTTTGTTGCAACAAAATGTTTGTGTGACTACTTTCTTATTACCATTACACATCATATTTGTCATTTTATGAATACTCTAGACCTCATTATCATGACTGCGCTAGCAAAGTGGCACATCTCATTTTTGTTACTTTTGAGATAGGCCTACTGGTAAATGAAAAAAACCTGTTTAACTAGACTATTTATCATACAAAAATGGTAATACTTGCCAAGCATATTTCTTTTTTGACTGCTAGCACATTTTTGCTTTGATTTTTCCAAAAAATAGATATAGTACCACAAACAAAAGAAAAGGCTAGTGGCAGTTGCATTCTGTCCCAACTATGAGCTGTGTCGTTTTGCTTGCACAGTGACAATATGAACTTGGATGGTTGATTGCTGTTTTGGTATTTCTTACCCTTTGAAGTTCTTTTTCTGTGGTTGTGTAGTCCCTTACTGTGTTCTAGCAAAGTGTAGCTGCTCTATTGAAGAGCTCTTCTGCCATAAACTTTACCTCTACTCAACTTGGGCTTTCATATGAACTGAAATGGAATAGGTCCTCTTGTTTTGAATGACAGCTTCCTTTGAGGATTTCTTCAATAAAGTTCAGAGATTGCAAGCATCTAAATCTTGTAAATCTTTTGAGAAATCAGAAATAATTAGAATCTATTTTATTGAGAAGTCTCAATAACAGCACAAGAGATAACATTGGGGATCACTGTGTTTCCTGCTACATTTTGACTTTTATTTCACGTCATTAGAAAGAAATATAGCGTATCAGGTTGTTGAGATGCCTCGCTGCTGGTGAAAAGAAGGTCCAAGTTGATGAGAACAAACCTGGAAAAGGACCAGCTGATAAGAAATGTAGGGCAGAATCTTCCCCTCTGGAGGGTGAAAAACCATTTGATATTGATTTCCAAACTGTAAAAAGTTTATTACTACATTGGTTTTCAAGTGTAGTAAATTGTACCATTTTCTAGTCTTTCCATGCTGTCAACACTTGGATTAATTGTGTACTTAGAAACTTACAAATACACCTCCTCCCTCCCCTCAATTTTTGCTGCACACATTGCAAAATTTGTTTTTTCTATAGAATTCGTCTATTATTAAGTTTATCAGAGTTTAAATTAATGATTCTAACCGAACTTATCTCAGTTCTTTGCCATATGTTAGCTCCATAAATCTTATCTGATGTCATAATTTTTAATGACAAAAAGTTGATATGCGAGCATAAGGTTAAAGATATTTTTTCTTTGACAGATCTCAAGGAGCTGAGTTATTTACATGTATACTCTGAGCTATTTAATTTGAAAAATGTACAGGTTTTACATGCTTTATTTGTCCATGTAATGCTGAAAATCCTCATTTTATCCAATATTTGAAGTGCTCTTTTCTTGTATTTTGTGCTTCCACTTTAAACATAAAAAGAATACATGTATTTGATGTCAATGTCATATGTCAAAGCAAGTTCACTCACAGCTTCACTTTGAGGGGTTTGCTATTTATGCTGTTGGTTCCTCCTTGGGTCTGCTGAGCGTTTGTTCAAGAGACAGAAAGGAGCTGTTATACAACATGTTATTATTGTGGTGTTTTCTGGCTAATCAAGAATTTTATCAAAAGCGGAGAAGAAAAGCTTTAAGACCCTGAGATACTGGTCTTTTCTCAATTGCTATTTTAACACCCATCTGGACCAGATGTTTTTGTTATAATTGATCTCACTGAGGCTGTGCTCACTTCTCTTACCCTTCACTTTTGGATCATTATGTAACGTCATGCTTCTATTCCTCACTTAATGTCGAAGATTTCAACTTACACCCCTCTCCTGCACGTGTTTGGCTGGTGCTCCGGTGTGATTTGCTCCTTCTTTCCTATCAAACATCTATCGTCCTTACCTCTCCTCTTTTTTAAAAGTTTGTTACTCTCTTGTATTCGGCACAAATATGACCATATTGTGTGGCAAGTGCCATAAAACTCATCCTAAAACTAAACCCCTCTTCCTTTCCTCATGGTTTGGTCTGCTTTATCTACTTCTTTTCTGTCGGTGTCACCGTTAGTTCAATCTGTTCTTAGTGTAATGTGTTTGTTGTCATAGTGATTTGTAATCAATGACTCCACTCTGCTTTTGCTTTCTTTCTTCACACTCATCTGTCATTCCTGTTCTCTGTCCACATTTTATTTGAAGCTGCTTGGCCATTAAGTTTTTTTCGAGTACTGTTCTCAAGAACTTTTCTTACATGAATGCCATCTTTTTAGCTATTACTACTACTACCTATACTTATTCACTCATAAGCCTACATTAGAGAGAACAGAACTCCCGAAAGTGACATTCTGGCATTGATTTCTCTTTTTTCTTCTGCCGGTTCTAAAATGAAAATCATATTCAGTTTTCAGAAAATATTCATACCATGCAAAGTTTTGTAATATTAGAATGCTTTTCATTTTTACTGATTATATCTCAATTTGACCATTTTTAATGGCAAAGCCTTTTTTGAATGATAAAAGCCCTTCCTCTTACTTTTTTTGTTTTTGTAAAGTGTTTTACGGCGCTCGCAACTGCTTAAGGTCATATGAGCGCGCGGGACACACCTAATATTTTCAGTTGGTAGGAAATTTTGAATTTTGCCCGGGTGGCGGCCGAAGCCTACTCTTATCGATTTTAGACCACCAAGGGATCTTTAATGTGCGCAACTTGCACACGGGCCCTCCGAGATTTTTCGCCCTTGTCCGAGAAGGCTAGGTGTAGATCTTTCCTACCAGAAGATCAGGGGTGTGGCAGAAAGACAGCAGTAAGGAGGAGCTAAGGAGTAGCAGTAGAAAGGCTGCAGAAAGAGTCAGGAGCCCAGAGGAGGGGGCAAAGGAGGTGCGGGGGTGGGGGCAGAAAGTGGAATTGAAAGCAGACGACAGAACATTGCTAGAGAGCAGGAAAGGAGGTGAAAGGAGACAATTTTAGAGAAGAAAATTTTTCGGTCGCTACCCGGATTCGAACTCGGGACCTTTGAATGAGAGGCCAACACCTTAACCTCTAGGCCACGAACCCCCCCTCTTACTTTCACATTACACAATGCTTACCCACTGTGTCTCATCTATACTTCCTCAAATGATGACAGTCATCTCTTTAAGTTAATGAAATGCTCAGTATGGAAGTTTGTAACAATGGGGGGGGGACTTGGTTTTGAACAAAGGCATGGTATCTCCTCAACTAAACCTTAAGAGGTATTCTGAAAAAAAAAAATTTTTTTTTGTTGCAATTTTTTTTGCTCTGTGTATCTTAAAGGGATCCACAAGTCCCTTCAGTATATGGGCAAGAGATTGCAGGTGTACTTTTCATGTATTCTGAGCCCATAGGAATAGTAAGTAACTTTTATATTTTTATTGAAATTTTACACCTATGACTAGAGCTCATGTGAAACCTGTTGTAAGGGATCCATTTGTGTTAAATGTATTATTTTTACTATTTGCTGATCATGAACAAGAACATTACTAATAAAATTCTTGAAATTGATATTCGTTTAGTATCTTGAACAACAATAATCTTTGAAAAATTGTTTATTTTTAATTTGAATAAAAATGCTAGAAAAGTTAAGATTTATGTTTTTCAATTAACGATCTTTTTTCTATACTTAACATCCAGAATTTAGCAATAAATGTTGTGAGAAGTCAGGCCAAATTGTCTCTGATGAAAGTGTCTTTGTGAATTTTTTCTACCTTTTGAGTCTGGCGGGGGGGCTAATAAAATTTGTGTTGCCTGACAGAAATGTAATTCAATCTCCAATATATAATAAATATATCTATACTAGCTGGGCCCCTTTTCGATAAAAGGAATGATCGGTGCATTAACATCAACTGAAATTCATTGGCCTACTATATTTGTACACTATACAGTGTGAAACTCGGATTCAACGAGGTCGTCGGATCTGACCTAAAATCTCGTTGAATCCGAGTGTTCGTTACAGCAAACACGAGGTTTTGTGTAGATAATTACAGGCACTGAGCAAGTAATGTACAAGAGAAGTCACAAGTAGTGCCTAAAATGCCTGCATTTTATGAGCTGTGTAAAAAAAAAAGATCTCGTTGAATCCGAGCTCGTTAAATCCGAGTTCCACTGTACTGGAATGGAGCAATAAATCTTGGGAGATGCAAAAAATTAGAATGTCTAGATCTAGATCTGTACTCTCGAAACAAATTGCGCCTTGCAAAATATCACTTTCACACCGGATTTTCTAAAATAACAAAGACAGAAGCGTCGGCCTACAAAAGCGATCTGTGAAATAAAGGAAGTTAGCTTTTTGCAGCAAAACTGTCTCAAAACTTAAAAAACCAAGGGCGTCATGATCTGGAGAATATTTTAAAGAATCTTTTGGCGAAAACCGCATGTCGATCGATGCAGCCATTAAAAAGCCTTTTGAATGGCAAAATTCGGCCACCACAAATAGATAATAGATATCAATGACAATGTGCTGCATTGTGGTGAAATCTGGCGCACGCCAAAACGATGAAATTGAAGACACCAACATTTTAATATTTAGTTAAGAAATTTTTATTTTTGGCTCAATTCTGTTATGTCCATTTGAAAACAAAGTTCTTTATGGATTTTACTGAAAAACAATTAAAATTTTAAAAATATGTAAATTTGCAGTTTTCTAGGACACTCAAGGTTTGGAAGTCACCAAACTTGGTGGCCATTTTCTTGCTAATTTTTATCTGTGACACCTGGCGACCCATCTGCTTAATCACAAATAGCCCGACTTCTATTCAGGATAGATTTGTGGGGGTTTTTCCCATTAAAAGCAAATCAAATAAACAAGCTTCAAGATTACATCATTAACTCCATATGCCCAATGCCCAATAATTGACGAGCCCCCGATTCCACCGCGTTGAGACATATTCAGCACTTCACCATTTTCAATGGATAATTTCACCAAAGAGAACAGAGAGTATCACAGAGGAAACAATCTCTGGAAACAAATAATTCTCATCAAAATGATGGTCTAAATAAACACTGATGATGTCAAGTGATAGTAAAGTACTTGGGAGTTGTCCAGGACAGTGATTTTAACCTGTGGATCCTTTCTTATAGCTGGAAAGAAACCACCTTCTTTTGGTTTGATTTCTCCAGTATGTAGAGAGAGCTAACCTGGTCTGACTTGTTTATGTTAGAAAAACCAATATGGGTTCGAATCCCGTCGAAAGCCAGACTTTGTATCTTTGGGAAATGCCCTTTTCATGAATTTTCCTTACTTCACCCAGTTAAAGAATAGGTACCCAGCTAAGGACAACCAGGATTTTTTCAGTTTGTTAGTGTTTGAGCGTTTGATTAGCTGCTTGCACTGAATGCTTCCCAGGAAACCGAGAATGTTTCTGAGTATTCTTGGGTCTGTTGTGACATGTAAGAATAGTGCAAAGAGCTTGCTGTTGATTGGGGATATGTGCTATGCAAATGCTTCATCTTATTATAATTTGCAGAGTAGCCAAGTGAAAGCTAAACACAGGCTCACAGTAAGATGCCTATCGTATTCATTATCTGCAGAGTACATACAGCTCAAAATAAAACCAGGACCCCCTCCTCATGTGTCCTTTGTGTGACAACACAAAATGTGAGACGGTGGATAATCACCCATTCCACTGCACAGCCTAAATGGCATCAGAGCTGCACTTCTCCCTCCAAAGCATATAATAATAAGAGAACAGTCTAAGGAATATCACTGCAACTGCAGTAAACCTGCACATATCACTCCATGGCATTAGACAGAAAGACAAGAGCCCAAGTGTTGTTGGATCAATACCAATGACGACACCTGTAAGATCAGAGTGTTGGTGCTAGAAGCTAACCATCACAACAAGCTTGGACCAAAGTTTTATCTTCTCCAGTTCTAGGCCATTGCATTGTTATGAGTATTGTCGACCAAGTTGTCAAGAAATATGCAATATAATTAATTCATAAGGCAGGATGAAAGATGCATTTTATTCTTAATTATTTACAATGCTCAGGAACATTTGATGAAAAAAGAAGAATGTCTTGCACTTGCACGAGAGACGCGAATTATTCAACACCTTCGATATAATATAATTCTAGACAGACACAAAAGGGAAAAGAGAGTTCCACATTTCAAGCATTACAGTTTGATGCCAGAATAGTTCCAGTGCGCTCTTAACAAGGATGTACAAAGCGATTCCAGCATTCACGAAAACACACTGACAAAAATAGAAATTTTTAAAAACTGTTAATTCAGGGCAATATTGCTGTGACATTGCTTGCCTATGTTTAAAATAAATCTCATCAACACATGAGTGAACAAATTCCAATACACATACCTAAGGGTGGTGGAATTTTTTTTACAAATATCATAAGAGCATCACATTATGACTCACTCAAGGACATTTGCACCATTGAAGACAGCCACACTCAGCAAACTGTTCGCTGCAACTTCTCCAGTTTGTCAAACATGACAGCCACACAACAATAACCCACTCTGTAGATTTCATTTGCTAATACTACAAAATAACAAGACACTGATAGAAACAGAACATTTTTACCACCACAGTGACAAATTTCATGACAAAAGATGCAACACACCTGAAACGAACAATACTGTCTAAATAATTTGGCCTGTACAGAAATAAGCAAGAGTGAAAACAAAACAAACCAAACCAAGCCTGTAGTACATACATATAAGGTTAAAATACTCATTAGCATATTCAGACAGTTATTATGATTTATACTTTAAAAAATTCCTATCAACTTTAAAAAAACAACACAAAAATGAGCCATTTTCAGAAAGCTGAAGGAGACTGGGCTCTGTTTAAAGGTTTCCTTACAATTTCCATTCATCATCAGCCAAATAACAAATTTATGGCCAAGAAATATTTTGAAAGAGAGATCAAAGAAAGTAAATAACCCATCTCAAACACAAGTATACTGTAATCTTCATAACTGAATAAATAGATTTCCTTTGAGCAAATATCTCTAATATGAGTTACGAAAAATCTAAGGAACTGTGATCGACAAAAACCACTATGTCACAGGGAGCCGATCATTTGATTAATTATATTTTCTACAACTAACCTATGGTAATATTGACCATAAATGGTTAGGCATTGTCAAAGCAGGAGGACTTTTGTTTCGTTAGCAATTGGAACTAGACCTTGAGATAGGCAGTAAGCTAAGACAGTTACAAACCTAAGTTACATTACTAATCATAATTTGGAATAAAATTTTAAAAGATATTTATTACCTAGAAACAAGGATCTTTCTATGGCGTACAACTTGGACATTTTTTTCTGAATCTATTCTATTTTATGATGTGGTGGAAGGCTCTCATATAAGAAATGTTTTGGTGGGAGTGGGATAGACTGACTCTGGCATAGGTCTGACATGGGTCATTACTGTACCAAGTTGTTGATATGATATTCATGTGCTTGCCTGGGGAACAGAGGAACTACAATATTAATATTTTTTTTAAAACCAACATAGACAGAATACGGAAATTATATATCGGGTGTATGGATATCTCAATGAGGATGAAAAAATGTTTAACAATTTTTAGGAAATGATAAGTTGTTACAAGATGCTGACCATGAACTGTGAGCCTATGTGTGGGGTGTAAGGGGTGTGGGTTAGATAGTGTGTGTGTGCATTTGTGTGTGTGTGTGTGTGCGCGCTTGAGCGTGTGCGGGCATACTAACCACACATCACAGTTTGGGACAAACATAGTTAAAATTAAACTGAGCCCTTAATGCCAAGCAAAAACAACAGGAGAAGGAAATATTTTACATTGCAAATCTCTGAGAGTATGTATCCTGCAAAGGGTGTGTACAAGAGTGTGTGTGTGTGTGTGTGTGTGTGTCCAAACCTTGCAGCTGGTCTTTTTACAACTGCTGGTACCATGACAAAACTTGAGCTGTTCAGCTTGCTCTCCCCACAATGTGTTGAAAATGGTAATGGTATTGACAATTAATTAGTTAAATTTAAAGCTGCTAAAATCATAAATTGTTAGACTGGAACAGCAACTATGACTACCAAGGTACGAACTCTATAAATACAGCATGTAAAAAAATATAAGATAAAGCAAAAAACAAGAAAGAAAGAAAGAAAAAAGGGGGGAAAAAAAGGAAAAACCCCAAACTTAACAGTTTTGCTGTATATTGATTTTACAAATTACCATAGATAATGCTTCTGTAACTTTAAATTGCACGAAAAAAAAAGTGAATACTTTTTCAATAAGAACAACGGAGAATCTGTTCTCAAGAAATTATCACATGGTGAAATGATACGATACAAATAAAAATACAGATCACATCTTTCTTTTAAAGTCACAGGCATCTTTCTGATTATTAAATTACAGCTCTCTGTCTGTCTCTCTCTCTTTCTTTCGCCGTCTCTCTTTCTGTCTTTCCTTTTATCCATTTCTCTGTCTCTCTTTCTCTCTCCTCCCCCCCCCCCCTCTCTCTGTTAAAGTAGCATAAACAATCAATCAATGGGACTGAATATGTCTAGCAGGGGAAACATCACACAGCACTGAATCATTCAGATCAAGGATAACTTTACCATGTACAGGGAAGAACAACTCAAAATGGGGTACAACCTGATCTTTACCAGCCATAAAACTGAACCAAAATAATAAAATTAAATGGCGTTGTAGAACTCTAGTCTTCACGCTTCACAATTACTCCTCTTTGAGAAATATTCTTGAACACACTAAGCAGATGGATAGCCATGAAAACTCCCTGAACAACCAAGTTCAAGAATGCCCCATTAGGATTTGAACCACGGTAATCTCCAAGGTACTCCAGCAAGAAACTACCAACTCAGTTAAGGATGTACACACTATATATACACACTATATATACGCCCCAAGTCTATGATCTTGATCCAATCCATAAACATCAAGTAAGTATAGGGTGGGGGAAAAAATCTTCACCCCTCACTAAACCATTTGGTAAAATAGATAAGTATTTTTCTGGAGCTTTAGACATGGCTGAGCTCTTCTGCAAAGTAAAATATTAATTTGGGAAGAATGAAATTGAACGGTCACTAAAGTACATTTCTTTGGTCATTTTCTCCTCCATACAGGAGCATTCTGGATTGATACGACTTTTATTCCTTTCTCTCTACACATAGCCAAGAACTCCCAAAAATCCTATGCTTTGACTTGTTTACTACACTTAAACTATAACAGAGGGATAAAGTAGTATAGTAAAGAGCATTTGAAATATCCTGCCAGCTAACTGCTAAAAATATAATTGTGGTGTACTTAAGTGAACACGGAGCATGAGTACAGATGAGCTTAATACACTGAGTGAAATATTATCAATGAACATTGTCTACACACTTCTGGAAAGGATTGAAATCTCAAAATAGAATTTATCTCACTATGAAGACGCTCTCTGCAAAAAAAAAATAAAGTGAAAACATTTCCTTAGACTTAGACCATTCATAAGCAGGCTTTTTACTATTACATGCATGTATATTCTACCCTTTAAAAATATGAAGAAAAATCCTTTGACCATTTTCTAGCAGCATTCTTGTGGTTATTCATCAGCGTTGAACAGGAAGGATCTGATAGCAACCATACTATACTGCACCTTGACTCCATTCTAAAATAAATATAGTGTCTTTGCCGACATGTTTACTCTCTGAATGCTCCTGAATATTTATTTAACAAGTCTTGAGTGCACCTTCTTCAACTGCATACAGCTTTAAAGAACCTTTAATGAGCCTTCAAAATAATGGGAAAATATAGCCTGTCCAAATAATGAAATTCCATTCACTGATTAACCTTTCTAAGGACAATTTTTTATACTACAATATTGACAATAACATTGCTGCTCTTTTAATTCTTCACACTGTTCATTCTTTCACATGGTATAGATTTTAAAAACTGAAACTGCATGTATGCTAATAAAACGTCACAATCACCGACTATACTTCCTATTACAACCTCACAGCACTTTTCCAACAAACATTGATTTTGCATTGAGTCCAGCCACTTGTTATTTTCAAAAATGGTCCACAGAGCAAAACAAGCACACAGTTACCAATACATTACAATATTAACCGGATTTTACTGTCAGAGGCATGTTACAATAACAAAGCATATTGCCTGTGTCTTGATTCCATCCCTGCATCCCCCAAATAAAGCTGAACACTGTTTTTTCTCTCAGACATTGTTAACCACAATCATATCTACAATTTATGACATCATAATACGTCAAAAAGAACGCTCTACTCCAAATTTTGAGCAATTCTGGGAGATAAAAAGAAAGAAATTAAAATTTTATCAATTTTTTTGAAAATCAGTGTTCAGGCAAAGACACAGTCTGTTGGACATCGGCAATTCATTTCCCTCTAAACATTGTAGGCCTACATTGTACCTTCGGTAGCAAAGCCCATGCACACTTAACACATTGCTCCCTAACCATCACTCACATTTCCTGCAGGTAAATAACGAGAAATACGGAACAGGAAGCAAAATGCTATTTAACCGTTGCTTAACAGCCTTTAAAAATCATTTTCTCTTCAGTGCTCAATTGAAGCATGCAACATCTGTGTTGTCATAAGACATGCCTTACTGTCTAAACAGGGAAAAGATACTCAAGGATAATTCTTAATAAACTAAGTTTCTAAAAATATCATAGTCCAATAAAACCATGTACTGAGATAGACGGCTTGTTTTTTCAACATAACCCATTTACTGGTCTGTATGCATTGTATAATAACTAACTGTACAACTTCTCCTTTTGACAAAACAGTATTGATGATGAACATACATTCAATATGAAATGATGTACTAAATCAAAAATAGAACAATTATTTTATCGAAAAACCTAAGACTTGACAAATAAATTAAGTTCTCAGACAAAATCTGGAAAAATGCTTTCAAAATAGATTTGTATTGTTTATCCCCCAAGAAGAAGAAAGAAATGCATTTTTCATGTTCAGATCTCTTATGTCTATAGATACATACATAAACACACATATGTATGTATGTACATGCAGACAAACTTTCTGGACATGACAATGACAACAAATTCTTCTGTCCAGGGGCGACTCTACATAGCTGCTCTACAACTCAGCAGCGTCAGTGACAGAAAACTACCCTGAGACTAGGCATGGTCATGATAACAATTCCCTTATGTTTAACAAGTCTCCGTAGGCCTACACTTTTGTCAGCTTCTTACCAGACCTTCTACTTAATTATCATTCATCAATTATATGATGGAAACTGTAAAAAGTGATTTCAGCTGAAAACTTTTTTGAGTAAAGAGAAAAAAAATGAGCCATAAAACGACTTTCACAATAATGAAGCCTTTCTGTACAATCTTATTTCACGCTTTATGCCCATGATAACCTCTGTATCATGAAGCATTGGGGTGTTTCTCCCTGAAAGAAGAAGGACCAATAGTCTAAGTTAAAGTGCTTTTCATTTATAATTTACATCTTATTCAATTTATGATCCATCAACATTCTACTTCAATTGATATCTCTGACCATTAAAAGCAAAAAGAAAATTATCCTCACTAAAAGTAAGAGGTTAGAAGATCCAACATGTCTTGTAATGACAACAACAACAACAACAACAACATATATGCCACACGCGGACGAAGGAAGTATACAGGGCATTTTCTTTAAAACGAGAGGCTCTTATTATGTCCCGCAGTGACCAGTCATTACTGGCAAAAATCAGGACCGGTCATTTCTCTGGGCTTCGGGCCTACAAAAATAGAATAGACAAAACATCGGACCCAATATGTCCATTGTGCAGCGAGGAGCCCCAAGATTTGGAGCACTGGCTGCAGAGATGCCCCGCCACGGAGGCCCAGCGGTGGCATCTCTTCGGGGAGGATTCAGGGAGGTTGGACTGCCTCACCCGCTACCCAAGGGAGGCGGTGGCCCTGGCGAAGACCACGCTCTTCGGGGCTCCGAACATTTCGAACGGATAGGCTACCACACACACACACACACACAACAACAACAAGACAATGTGTGCATAAGCCAATAGACAATCTTCATCTGGTTGGAGCACGGAATGCTACTTTGGCTCAAATTTACACGGACAAAAATTGAGGGAAAAAACAGACTATCAGCTGAGAATAATGACAGAGTGAGAACAATCTAGAGATATCTCTCTGCATTGATGAAAACTAGCTTTAATGGGTGCAATTTCAAAGATGGATATCAAAAAGAAAATGCTGTGTATGAACTGAGGTAATATCATTCTGTGTGAAACTCATCAGCCAAAAGGAAACATTTGCTCCGAAGCAAATGCTGCCAAATATCTATACAAACAATAAAAATCACTCCAAGATAAAAGTAATACTTTTCATTGACCTATGGTGCAAATTCAGGTCTCAACAGTCATTTCTATTATCAAAAAATGGACAGACAAATAAATAAAACGGAACAAATCAAAAACAGTACAAAAGAAAGGTCATTCAATTCAAAGCGCTAATAAGAACATTAGCACAGTAAGGTAATTCTACAAAACCGGAACACGGAATAAGATGGCTCCAGCATAATCTGTAATTCTGAGTAAAACAGGCAAACACTGGAATCACCCAAGGAATGTCAACGCCTAAGAAAACATTGGTAATGTAGAGGGATGAGAACCATAGTGTGGTCCTAGCATCAGGTACCTTAAGCTCATAACCTTCTACACCCATACTAGAAATGCACAAGCCAATGCATTCACCCATAAACACATGTACATACCCACATATGCATTCGCAGAGCCCCTCACACATTAACACATGTACATACCCACATATGCATTCGCAGAGCCCACGTATTAACTCATTGCATTGTGTCTACATGAGGTATGAACCAGAGTCCACCACACCACAGAGCTCAGACATTCCACTCACAACACTCAAACATGCACTACTATCACAGCAATTTCTGCAACAGATTAAAAGCTAGACCTCGCCAGTTTCTAAAAGACCTCGCCTCCAATGATTAATTTTTGCGTGCTTGTGCTTTCTGGTTCGAGTTCAAAATTTGTCATAACTTTGACTGGAGCCTTTGCTCCAGCTGAACTGAGTTAATTAACCTAATTGGAGGTGAGAGATATAATGAGTGGGTCCAGATAGCCATAACATCAGCCTTTTATACAAAGAGTTTTTATGCTTCACATTTCAGGTTAAAAAAGAAAATCTTAAAAATAACATTTCATCAACAACCTGTTCAGCCTAGAAAGCAAAGTTTTTCAGAAGAGAGACAAAAACTGTTTCATTTCTTTAAAAAATTGTACCATCATCATGTATCTTTTCTTGTGTTTTTTCAACTTTAAAACTTGAATTTTAACAAAATATTTCTTGAGCACATGCAGCTGATACCACCAAGTCAGAAACTGCATTTTTAAACAATTCAAAACATTGGGTTTGGTACAACTGAACAGCTAGCCGACGATTTCTTTTTGGCAAGACTACATCAAGACAACTGAAAACATGATTCTCACTCTCTACTTGATTTTATGCTACTTTTATTTTCACTGTGCTGACTGATGCTTAACATCTCTTTGCTATTGTCAACTGATTTTTCAAGGATAATCTCTGAGGTTATGTGCGCCAGAAAAATAAATCTTAATCATACATTTTCTGAAGGCATGGGTATTTATCGAAAATTTCGTTCCAATGAAAAGTGTTATGTATATATGAAAAATGAATGTAAAGAAAAATGGTCAAAACTTAGAATATGGCATTGTGAAAACAAGCTTCTCAGGATGTTAGTAAGTGCATACTTTGCACTGCAGGAACCAAAGACCAAGGTCGTAAAGATCTAGTATACGCTGCAAAACCTCACAACCACATGGACTAAGGTACTAAGGACTTGGCCCTATTTGAAGTAACATGTGCATACAATGGAAAAAATAATTAATACACTGTGCTAAAACACAAATAATAGTAAGAATCACAGCTGTACACAAATATTGAGAATGCTCAGTGTATATTAGTCTTTCTTTGATTTGACTTTAAATTCTGAATAAACATCCATGTGGGAATATGACCAAGCCCTTACGTGACAGGCAAAAAGCTGTAATGTTCCTAATTTAACAAATAATCAACCTTGTTGATGCAGTTTATCACAACAAAAGAACATTGAAAAGAGAATATCTTCGCACATAGACTGAAATGTACACCTTCATTCTACTTATATGCGCTAGATTCTTACGGCAACATACAGCTCAAATTACATCTAAAGTTTGTTTCAAACTGAAAATTATGATAAGCAGCTAGACAAATCTCACCAAAAAGCCAGCAGCATTAAACCAGTAATGAGCTTCGACATAATTGTCAAGAAGGAAAAAAATAACAATAGAGACTGCTGTTATTGCATTGGCTTTCCAAAAGAACAGCAGACTATTCATATAGATTTCACATTTTCCAAATTACCAGTGAATTGTCCTTGTCAAAAGACTCTATCAATGAAAATCTAGACTTTGCTGGGGGGTTTTCTTTTTCTTTTTAAGGACATTTGCTGCTTCCCTTTCCTAAACTGAGAATCGCCACATACTTGTCAAGACCTTACCTAAATAGTCTCTGCCACATGTAATCTGAAAAACATCTACATTCGTCTCATAAATTTCGCATTTGTGAGATTGCTATACTTTAAGAGTCATGATCAAATATGAGGTAATGTCTATTTTAGTAACACATGAAGCAGCGATATTACTTTAAATCATTTCAAGGACAACAACTCAAAAAAACAAAACAAAAAACCAGTATTGCATTTACAGTTGGGAGATGATAATTATAATAAATCATTTAACATTCAGCAAGATACATCACAGTCAAGCAAAAACACAAACAACAGCCGTGGTATCTCTGACCATCCTACCATGGCAAGTTTTGGAACACTTTTCCAGGGTGCGCTATCGCTAAATGTTACCGTCTCATAAATGGGGTGACAAGAAGCTCCATTCTCACCACCACATGATCTTTTGCATTATGTGCACACTTATTTTTGCCATAAGGATTGCAGGCTCCACTCCTCAGGAAGCGCAGATTTTGTTTGTTTGCAGAATTTCTTCATCTAAGTGAAAGCTGGGGTGCTGTCAAAATGTTTGGGTTCGGTTGTTTTTTTCTATACTACAATTATATCACTGTTTTATCTACAATCTTGTACACAAACACATTCCAAATATTCACTTTTATTCAGTACATGCAAAATATTGGAAAAGCCTCATACATGCTTCTCCACAGCACTGAGAATGCATTGGGCTAACTTTGAGCAAAAGACACGGGGAAACATTGTATGTAACACTCTCCCCCCTGTGAACAAAGGATGTAGTAACAAATATGAATGACTTATGAACCCCACTCCTCTCCTTCCTAAAAACTGTAAACACGCTGATTGGCTCCGTAAAGTTTCTAGCTTACAATAATATGTTTAACCCTATTTTATCTTTACATTTCACCTCAGGCACCACAATAAAGACAACTGGCTTCTTCTTCATAATTAGAGATAAAATTTTATATCCTCCGATGCGTTGGGGACAAAATCTTACACTTGATTATCTTTCATAGCTGCGCTATCCCATAAACAACTTCCATCTTGTGCAGATTGATACCAAATGGCACCATCTACTCTAATATTTCCACCTCCCTTGATGTTAAAAGTCACAATGTGGCAATTCAAACTATTTAGAACAAGTTGTTGAAAGATTATTTTGAGAAAGGGAGCACTGCGGATACACTTTAGGAAAGCTAACAGCTCCTCATATAACTATTGTCAAAAATGCCTCTTTAAAGTAAATGTTAGCTGGTAGTTTAAATTTTAACATACTTGCAAAAGTTCTGAGATAAAAAACCAAATACAAAAGAAATCCTGCATTAATCCCTTCATGTCTTCAAATAGTAAATAAAAGGGCATCTTTGCACAAATACTTCTTTTGAGCTCTAAATTTATTTTCACAATAAAATAACATGTAAAATGATCAAAATACAACTTTTAAACCCCAAGCAAGCAGAAAGTGCCTCTTTCCTCCAACTCCTCTAATCTTCCCTTCCCACTTTTCTCTTGAGTATGAAGAGAAAAGTCCTTCCCAACTTTACAGAGCTCATTCCACAAATGTTGGTTTGCATCAATTTGTTTAATTTTTTAAATACATGCATGCATACTCTCAATATCACTGCTGCATCTTGCTTTTCAAGGACAGAATCTTATTAGGCAAAAACACTCATGCCAGCTGTTGGGAGTGTGTTTGCTCCGGCTCGTAGTAGCTTCTACTTGGCAGGTTTTTTCAAGGACCTGGGTAAAGAGACAGAGAAAGAGACGGTAATCATGCATTCAATGATGAATAAACTAAACTATTCTTTTGCTACAATATATTATATGTGAAGTGTGCTGACTAAATGAGTAACTTCTCGGATTTGAGCCCTGTGGAAATAGATACATCATGCTCCTAGGTTAAGTTTTTACAATTTGTACGTATGAAATAACAAAAGACATTAAATACTTTATGAATATTGTATCAACAGCAAACTTAGGAATTTGACTCAAGTGTGGATTTTTGGCTAAATATCTCCATTTGTGGATTGTGAGAAATGACTCATTTTGTCAGCACGCCTCACATATGATAAACTATCATTCTATCTTGATGAATATAGCAAATTGCACATTTGTTTTCATATATACAAATCTGTCCCTTGATAAATACACTAAACTGTATTTCTGTTTTGAAAAAAAAACACCCAAAGAGGGGAAAAAACAGCCCAATAAACTATAACTAGAGTAATGACTGGTTTAATAAATACACAAAACAAAGCAAACATAACGGGTATACAGAGGTGCCAATTGGCTATGAAAAGCGTGAACTTTTCGACCTCATCGAAATGCACATGCAGGAACTCAAATCCAAGGATCATAATTTTTATATAAAGTACAAAATGGCAAAATCCAGACAATTTTTAAAAATCCTGAATTACAGACTTCAAGATAGATTCAGAAAATCAACACCTCTTACTCTAAATTATATTTCTATTTAAATAAACACAATAAATCGTATTGCCACTTTTATCATCTATATGATAAGATGTGATAAATAAAATATATACAACAAACTGAGATGCAAATATCTGGGGGAAGGTGGAGGGCAACCCTTGTGTTTGTTTGAGTAAATAGAAGCACACTAACACAACAATGGTCACAAAGATGTCGGACCTAACATCCTCTCACCCGCGACATACTCTCTCTCACTCTCTTTCTCCTTCTCTCTCTCTCTCTCTTTCCCTCTCTCTCCCTCCCTCGTGCACAGAGAGACATGCTCTTTCACTCTCAAGAAATAGCTCCCATTTCTCACCTCCCTGCAGCCTGAGTAGTATTCCCGGATCGTGTGGGTGTAGAGGAGGACTTTACCTTCACCGACGTGTCTGGAAAAATACAAACCTTCCATTATTTTCCTCTGATGTATCAGAGATGCCTCAACATATCAATGGTAATTTTAGTTCGGAAACCTATTACTAAAGATCTCGGGAAGAAATTAAAACTCAAGATGCAGTCAGGACATTCAATTTTCAAGACAGGTTTTTTGCAGATTTTTGCACAAATATTTTTCAAAAACTATTACTTTCCCAGACTTGAGCACAATCCAATTCTAACTGACATTTTGTACTCCGCAACACCTACATACACACAAACATACACATATAATACAGATGCATTAAATATTCATGTATGTTAAAATATAATGTATAATCTTCCACTTTTGGTTGATTTCAGATCTTATTTGTCATTGTTTGGAGAGGTGAAACAAAAACGGATTTGACAGACTGTGCTGGTTTTGAACAAAATGACAAAAGCTGCTTCCCAGTTCTACAAAAAAAATTTTGTTGGCATAACTTTTTAATTTTTAAAAAAAAAAATTGGGGGGGGGGTTCTGATTCCCACTCTGCATGGGTCGGTCTAGGCAGTCAGGGTCAGAGCAGCTTACCTAGTAAATTGTCTAATTAGTTGCGCCAATGTGGGCATAAAATGTTTACCAGTTAATCAGATACATTAACCAGCAGAGGTTAACTTGACAAAACTCACCACTGCTTGTGCTGTTGGCACTGCCGATGGATCCTCGTCTGGCTTGAGTGGAGGACACTGCATTGCTGGCAGAACCTCTTCTGTGGAGAGACCAGCGACCCCTGAAAGCTTACGCAATTCCATAAAGCGGCTCTGCGCCAAACTTGACAATGTACGATGGTGAGTCCTTAACTTAAGAAGGGTACCCAACCATCATACCAAATAGGCGTTAGATTTTGTTGGAGTTAAAATAAAGACGCGCACTGACACAATTGCTGTCATTTAGTTTTTTTTAGTAGAGTTTTTACGGCGCTCACACCAGCATAAGATCATATGAGCGCCAAGGGGTGGATGTCAACAGAGAAGTCCATACAGGGAATCAGGCTTACTCTGCTCACCTTTCTAGCTTCAACAGGACAAAGTCTGCTTCGACTATCAAGGCACCTCGGAAATAGCGGGTCACAAGAGTGTGACAAACATACAAAAGAAGTAGAGGAAAAATGACCATTGTAAGGTTTAGGAATGAAAAAGCAGCAGTTCCCTGTTTCAGTTCAGGCACAGTCACGAGCATGACATCGATGAATCAGCCCATTTACAATTCTACTATGCATAATAACTCAAGGGGGACAGAAGGGGGAGGGGGTGGAGGAGGGAGGTTATATTTGAAATGATTTGGCTGAACAAGGGAGCCACTGTGAACAAGTGTGAGTCTTTCATTGAAGGGGGATACTTCTTATTCAGGGCACACACTTCAATGGCAAGCTGTTCAAATGAAATCAGAAAGGACAATTTTTGTGGAGAGAGAAAAACTATTTCAGTTGTTTTACAAATTGTACCTTCATCATATATTTTTTCTTGCTTTCTGCAACATTTAAAATTTTAATTTCAATCAAATATTCCACAAGTAGATCTATATTGAACTGATACTACAGATTGAGAAATAATCATACAAACATTTTGGTAAATTTTGAGCTTCGTATATCCGAACAGCTGACGAATTATTGATTTGTTCTCAGCTTTTCTAATCATTGATATTTTAAGCCAAGGACTGTCTGCCTCACCTGCTGTTGGCCAGTGTGTTTGCTGCACCGGAGCTGGCTGGAATGTTGGTGGAACCTTTACGGGTTGGGGTCGGGGAGATGGACTTCTTGTTGGACAGGTTGCCGGTCAAAGATGGCGACGACGCTGGTGAGGAAGAAAGTTCTTGTTTAGAATGTGGAAAAAACGGCATGTCTATTTGTTTGAGAAAAGAGAAGCACAATGCAACAATGATGGCCATTAACCCTTTGAACCCTAAATCTTGAAATTTCTCAAATCTCTATCCCTGGACATTTTTCACAAATGTCATCAAAGTTCACAGTGTTTTGGGGGCACATACACAAAAAGACAGAGGGGAAGAACATGGAGAAATAAACACATCTGTTCATTCCCTTGTTGACCTTATTCCAATGTGGAAATATTGTAAGACGATGAAAAAGAAATAAAGAAAGTACTTTGAAAGGACTACACGGTGGACCGGCTTTACTGTATACAGCAAAATATTGCCTAGGCCTGCGGGTTCAAAGGGTTAAGTGCTTACGAAAAGCAAGGTAAGCAGACTGACTGACAGACAGACAGACAGACAGACAGACAGACAGACAGACAGACAGACAGACAGACAGAATTGGAAACATGTAGGACAGACCAGAAGCGCCCTCTAACCACTTGCAGTGTAAAAATGTGCTAAAAATGGCCCATTCAACGACTATAAATAGTCAGCTGTTAAATACATTATTCAGTTAAAAGTTTAAAAAAATATTAACCACCTTCCTCTTAAAAAACACCTGATTATCTTCCCTGAAGTCACTGCACAACCTCTGTCTCGCTCTAGCCTTTAAAACTCTTCTTTATGTCCTCTACATGTGATGATTTCAAGCCATCTGTTCACCGAAAGTACAGACCAGGATGAAAAAGGGAAGTGTGCTGAGCCGTGAAAACATGTTTCTCAATAATAGTATGGAGACACCAACAATACTGTCTAAAACGACTAAAAGTGGTTTTGAAAGACCAGGGAAAGATGAACTACATTTGGCAACAACCGATTCTGAATTCGTAAGTCATCTCTGATCAACCAGTGCTTCACTTAACACTTGATCCACCCATCACTAAACATATAAAGAATATACACATCAAGAATAATTTCTGATGATGAATGCATAATAATGGAAGCTGTTTTATTTCTTATAATAAACAGGCCTTGAAAAAACATTTTTAGAATCAAACTGCATACTTTTTCACATTTCGTTAGCATTGGCATCCTTTTAACAGCTAGAAAACTACAGAGAATTGTGGTGAAAAACTGCTTTATCCTCATTGTTGTGAAAATAAATAAAGTCCAGTTAACTTAAAGAGATGGAACGTTAAAAGCAATAACTCAAATGTCAAGACTTTGCTGTCTGTGATAATCAAACAAAAATAGTATATTTTTAAACTGTGTCCATTGTGATATACCATTACATAATGATTGACGGGTATTTGGTGAAGCAGAAATACGACACACAATCTATACAACAGATTACATGCATACACATAACATATCCCATACTACGTGATATAACAATAAGATGAATTTAATACACAGAGCCTATACTTCTTGATTCCACAGTTAATATATGTGTTTAAAATCCACACCATTTATGATAAGATTGCAATTTTTTTTTTTTGGCAACAAGATATTTTTTGAGAATGTGGGGCGGGGGAGGGAGGGGAATTTTTTTTAAAAGCAACATACACAAACAAAAAATATATGTACACACACACATACACACAATCTTAAAAAAAGACAAGAAAGACCAAGAGAAATTTAAAAAGACAGAAAAAGAAAAGAAAGACTGGCTGCAATTAGGAGATAGCAGAATGGGCAAAAATGAATGCTTCTGAAAATTGAATTCTGGAAAAAAATAACTAAAATAGAGCATAATCAATTGTAAATAAACAACATGCAACAACAAGAAAAATAAAGTGTACATTATATGCTGAGAAAAAGCAGTGTGATACATTTATGCTCATAAACTGTGTGAAACATGAAATCAACACACCATTAAGCAATGACAGAAAACACAGATGCATTAAATATCCCAAAAACTCAGGGAAGTTCACAAACTGTGGAGCGAACTGAGAAAATATTTCATGCTCTGTCAGACAATTCACAAGCAATATGATCCCAAAATGTCCTTTGTTGCAATAAAGGGGGAACATTCATTAATGTGAAAGCACAAAGTTCATGTTTGTGTAAACGGGCAAGACATTTCACATACCATACTAGAAAAGTATTTACATGCTTGATAACTTACAAGTGTTGTTCATCAGCGCATGAAGGAAAAACGAATTCAGATTCCAAAGGAAGACAGGAGCAAGGCACAGACAACATTTGTGAAGAATGGCACAAACATCAATGCTTATCAAAATGCATTACTTGGGACCACAAGCAACAATTTGTGCTAAATTCTGGAAAACCCAAACACTTCTGCCTTTGTAATATTCTCCACAACTTAACCCTTTCTTGGACTGTTCCAGACTACAAGCTTCTGCTGTGTCATGGTAAGCCTGCTCCCTTTGCTTATAAATGTGTGAGATAGAGGTCCCAAGAGGGGACAACATTTTAATGAATATCTCAGGTAGTCTGCTACAATGTAGACTACTTCCTCAGAATTGACCCAAAGAGACAGAGTCAAAGCGATCTGCCTTCTTAATTTGGGTTTTGTTGATTTGTCATTGAACTGAATTTTGTTCTTGTTGTGCAGACGTTCATAATAATTATATATTTTTTTGGAGGGTAGGGAGGATTCAAGATTTTTACAAGGATCCTACAGCGTACAACAGGCCTGGCAGTGGAGGATCTAGTGAACCAAATACTGCATACTTGAATATTGTCCAAAAAACTAACTGGCCCCTATGAGAGGTAAACATATTCATCTTCAATTTAAAAAAAACAACAACAACAAAAAGAACCCCGAGACAGAAATAACATGCAACAAACTGTAATCATTATATAAATATATCGCAAATCAGGAAAAAAACAGCAACAAAAATTACAACAACTAGAAAATAATACAAGCAGTTCAGTGGGGGGGATGCTGTAACCTGCAAGCCAGGCATCAGTCAAGGAAACATCATGCCGTGGCTGAAACAAGCACCGAAAAAACATTGCTTTGCCAACCTGTCTTGTTGGCTACAAGAACCGGGATCCTTCTGGCTGGCTCTTTCTTGGGCGGAGTACTGGGGCGGGGTTCTGGGACAGAATACATGGATGGCGTCATGAGGCATAGAACACACTTCTGTTGAACACAGTTTCTCTCTCATGTTTAGTTTTAATATGAGTTTTACGGCACTTTCATGAAAGTGCTGAACATTAGAAGTGTTACTATACTATAATATAGAAAGAAAAAATAGGAGATATAATGACGATAGATGTTTGGAAAAAAGGAGCTGATCACACTGCAGCACCGCCATACACCCACACAGCTTCTTTCTTATGCTTAATCTAATCAAGAAAGTTACAGAGTTCAAGACTTACTATGGTATGGAATAGTACAATATTGCATGGCACGGTATGGAAAAGTACAGACTTTATATCCCACTTCAAAGAAATTAAAAGCACATCTTGGATAGGACCTGACCACGAAGAAGAAAAACAATGAAAACTCCCTATACAATCCAACCACAAGAATGTCTATTTTGGGGTTCGAACCTGGCTTGCCCACATTGCAGGCCAGTATGATACGAACAGACATTAATCAGTATCACTAGTCAACTGTTCAGACAGCACAGCACCCTGCAGTGAGGAAAGTCATTCATTTCTCAGAGTTTTCCCTCTCTATTCCTGTCATTTCTCTCTTTCCTCAGCAATATGACCATTACTGAGTCGACGTTTTTCTTTTTAATTCAAGGAAACTGACCATCAACAAATAGATGGTTTGAGAGAAGAAAAAAATCCCAACAACTCTATCCAATAAATATCTTGAAAGTAAAGTTTTTGAAAGCCTTATTCTAATTCCAATTTAACACCTAAAATGAACAAAATTTAATACTTTTCAAGAGACAGATGTGCATTTCGATCAAGCAGACAATCAATATATATTTATAAGATGAAATAAAAAGCAAAGAGACCAAACTTTCTCTTTTCTTTTCTGGTTAAAGAAGAAAAAGTGCAGCATATCTGTTGATATACAAAGCATATTCAATATAGAAATAATTCACACAAAGTGCACACACTGTTGGGAGCAATACATAAGTATTAATTACATGACAATATTATGCAAGGCAGAGAGTATTGTTTACACATTTATTTTTACACACAAAAACAAAGTAGTCAAGAAATAGAAAACAAAAACCCCAGGGTGGAATGAAACTCAATGGGTACTGAGATACAAGTCATCTGACTGAAAGAAAATGTGCACAAACAGCACATGCTTCCGAATGTCTTGGTTCACAATATTTCTATGCTGAAAACGTCAAAAGAGAGAAAATAAACCCCAGAAAGTTTGCTGTAAATTTTTTGGTTCTCCACATAAATGCTGAGATTTATTTTCCAGTTCAGAGACCAGCTACTCTTTGAGAACGAGAGCATGCACCCAGGCAAAAGACTGAGAAACTCTGATTTGGCTGACCAAGATTAAGCCCTGTGGAATGCATGAGAGCATTTTTCTCCGCGGTTGAATAAAAGCCCAACTGGAATCTCATTATCTTTTAATTGTAGCTTAAGTCAATCTGATTTATTAACAACCACATGTCACTCGGAACAGATTAGGACAGCTGCAATGCTGGAGTAAAAGAAGAAGGAGCAAACCACACCACAGCATCAACCTAAAGCCCAACAGAACAGTGAAGGTATGCATGATGCAACAGAAAGGGAAAAGTGGGGTACAATAAAGGGAACAGTCCAACTCCTGGTGCTGAATTTAAAAAACCATATTTCTTTCCAAAAACAAAAAACCCAACTAAAAAACTTAAAGAACCCGTAGTATAAAACAAGAATCCTTGAGGAGTTTAAGAGCTCAAACTCCTTGATTCAAATTTATATGTAAGTCATTGGGCAATGCAGGAAAACATATCTGACGTATTCGAGACTTTGTACTTCAGAGCTATCAAAACCGGTACATTACTAAATAGTTCCCTTCTCTATCCTACTACAGAAAATGTTCTCAAAAATGCTGAAGATGACGTCTATATTGTTGCACATTTAGTATGAGCTGTAGGCAGTGGACTATCTTCAAAAATAAAAGAGTATTAATAAAGAGTGTTACAAAAAAACCAACTATCTGAGAAATGAAGTAAAACGTTTTCAGCTGCATTATTAGACAATTATCCTTCAGGAAGACGTCGTAGAGCTGTTACTGAGACAGCAATAATCAAACATCAAAATGACATTGCAAACCTTACTTTTTTCTGCACTCAAACTGAATTTCATGTATCGTCTTTTTAACCATAACTGAGATTGCTCAAAAAGAGCTTTCAAAGGAGTGGCTATTTTCTTTTGTGGTGAGAAAAGCAGAAACATATGCTTGAGAAATGTGACATTTTCTTAAGAATGTGAAAAACAGCAATAGCCACAACAAGATGGAAAATATTTTGAGTTTTTTCCCCCTCTTGCCAAAGAAATAATTAGAATACTGAAGATAGAACTTGAGAAAAAAAAAAAGGGCAAACCGGTCAGTATGTCAAGAAAAGTAAAAGGCAGACTTTAGGACATGAGAGTATACCACTAAACATGCACACAGGTGATGGTGTAAGGGATTATCAGAAACATTAGGATGCATATGTTCTAGTATGTCAGAACAGCTGTAAAAACGCAGGATCCACCATCGACAAAAGTCAGCTCACATCGGTCAGAAAGATATCCAATAATGAGCAGTCTACCGCGTACAAAGAGAAGAGGCTAAAATTGTGTCTTACTGGTTATAATACTGAAATTCCTGGGGGGGGGGGGGGGGATGTTATTGCCTAGTTCAACTGGAATATTCGGGTCAGCCAATCAAGACAGCCCCTTTGATAGGAAATGTACTAATTCTAAAACAAACTCTTTTTTTAATGGCACAATTAAGTTATCTTAAAGGAGCAGCACTTGGTCCAGAATTAAGAACAGAGATACAGAGATGACCCCCCCCCCCCAAAAAAAAACAACCCAACCCCAACACATGACAAACTACAGTAATTATGCCACATGTACGTCTGTGTGCACTGTCTGACATTCCACCAATACAGGGGTCTATCGGTGACCCCACAACCAAACCAATTGCAGGACGGAAGGCAGGTTAACACTCACACCATAAACCATGCTGAGCTGAAGGGGGAGGGAGGTTGAGTGGAGTGGGGTGGGGGGGGGGGGTGTGGAGGCAGTTCACAGTGTTGAGTACAATGCTCCTCATGCTGAGACATGCCAGGTCTCACTCGGGCTTACCCAGCCTGGGGATATGGGACACAGAGGGGATATTGGTGGTGGACTTAGACTTGATCAGACACACGGAACGCTCCTTCACGTGGTTGTCCTCGCACGGGGAGTTCAGGCTGTTGCTAGAAGCTGCAATAAAACAACAGTTAGGGTAAACTGCTCTATATCAACAAAAGACAGCAGTGGTGGCGTCTTGAGAAGAAGGCTTCCCTCTGTAGTAACCTCTTTTGGAAAGAAATGAATCCGTGGGTGAAATTAACCTGAATGTATTATTTGTACCATATAAGACTTGAAACTATAAATGCTGCATCAGCCTGGGTCCAAATCAGGCTCTCCTGCTTGAGAGGCAAGCCCTTTACCTCCAAACCACCAAGCACACCTTCAGCAAGTAAAAGCGATGGATTCTCAGAGTGAACCAAGGACAAAACACTAGCACTTTATAGTTTACTATAAATCTTGTTCTGCCAGAAACCTCCATGTGCAATAAGCAGAACAGACTTACATTTGCCCTTCCTCCATTTCTTCAGTCACAAACAATATATGACAAGAAACACCACACACAATGGACTGGCCTTGTAGCTTCAATAAACTATTAAAAAATCACAGCACTCCTGACACACACGCATTAAAAAATATGGATATTTTCGACTGCCATAGCGCTCGCTCTACATAAAAGCAAAGGGGAAAAAATTTAATACATGATATGGCAAGCAAAGCACAACATGACTGAGTAATAATTGCAACTGCTGATATTTTAAACCCTCGTCGACACATTTTTTAAGACCTAATAGGAGGCGGGCTGCTTGGATCCTACATTTCAGGGCCAAACCAAGCGGAGAGGGATACAAAATCCCAATAGAAAGATGGAGAAAATAAAAAATTCTCCCTACTTGGGAATCAAACTCATTTCCTCAGCAGGTGATAGCAAAGTGCCTAACCACTACCTCACAGACATCGGCCAACATGACAGAGAAACATGAGAATATTTCAAAAGTTTTTGTTCTGAACAGAGGTAATCATGAACATAATAATTTGTAAACAATGTTGTTGGGTATAGAAATACTAACCCCAACAGACTAGCAGACACAAAACGTTTGTAACAATAGTTTCTGTGCCTCAAACAAACTCAAAATAGGGTCCAAAATTTCAGCTAAGATCTTTCATTCTTTCTCAAAACTTTCTTTTTGATTAAGAAATTTGATTTTTTCCATTCTAGTTTTGTAATACTTTGTTTTTTCAGCTATTATATAAGGTGTGTGGGGGGCAGCATCATAGGCCCATGTCAGTGTTGATAGTTTGTACATTCAACACACAATTCACACAAACTGCAAAACCAAAGAATGGACTGGATAATTCATGGACGGTGGCACTTTGAGAAGAGCCACCTGTAACAAATATTTAGTTATGGAGCATACTAGAGTGCTGAATCCATAAACAGATAACAATTTCAAATGATGGAACAGCTGCAGAATTTCCAACAAAAGTAAATGGGACTACAGTCAATACATATGATGAAAAACATTAAGGGCCAGCAGAGAAAGACTGGACATCTGCATTCATGAAGGAAAAGTGGACAATCTTTGGTTAATTGGCACACTCCAGTTGAGAAACAAAATTATTAAATCACAATTTGTAAAAAATGCAATACATTTGTCATTAACAGTATACCCAAAAAATACAAATAAAATTAAGAAATGAATAATAAAACAGCTCACACACAAATGGGGAAAAAAACTCCATTCACATGGACATATCTTATATTCTTACAGAATAGCGAGCAACCAACATAGCAAATAGCTGAAAAAACTGTTTATGTGGCAAGTCTACAAAATTTCCAATAGAAGAGTGCACATGATGTAGTTATACTAAAGGAAAAACATCCAATAAGAATTCCGGTACATGACAGATTCCAACCATTAGTACCTCTTCTACCCTAAAAACTTCTGAGAGGGCTACCCTCCAAAAACACACAAAAATAGAACAAAAATGAAACGGGGAATGATTGGATAACTTAATGGCCCATAAGATGGCATTTATATGACCACAAATGAGAAATCCTTATCCCATGCCAAGTGGTGTTATTTGATATCAAAATTATTAAGGAAATTATTCTTTAAAAGGAATTTTAACCTCAATCACCAGCAAAGTGTCACTTTCAACTTTGATAAACTGCATCATGAGCACATCCCACTAAGTTCGATATCAAGTACTGAGTAATACAGGCACACACCTGTGTACCGCAGCTCAGTCATACACAGCTAAAGCAATCACACACAAACTCTGGCACCCCACGCATACAGTACCTTCCAGGAGTAGGTGTGGGAAAAGGAGCGTAGTGGATGGGGATTGGGATGATTTCGGTCGGTCTGTCGCAGGAAAGTGAATAACAAAGTAAAAGAAGCTGCCTTAACTTACAAACAATAAATAAGTTGGGTTTTGTCAGGATGAAAAAAAAAGAACAGAATCAACCTAGCTAGGAGGGGCAATTTGTGTTCTGCCAGTGATCCGTAGCAGAAGAGGCATACCCATCAGTACTGTTACTATCTGTACGTGCTTCTCAATTTAATAAAGGCCACCTCTATTCTCACCCGGAGTGAGAATAGTGCAGGTGAGTCTTGTGGCTATTCTCACCCGGTGCGCGTTCACCAAATTTTGCGTTCACCCTAAACCACAGAATTCTACACTGTGATAACAGAAAAATTGTAGAATTCTGTGCCGTGAACAAACGTTCCATTACAACTGTAGCCTACTAAAAGCGTACAATTTTGTCTGTGGGCAGTGGAGAGAGAGAGAGAAAGAGAGAGAGGAGTAGCGCGAGAATTTCCGGGCAAAACAAAATGGAGACCCGCGTAGTTCAGCTCGATTCGAAAAGTTAAATAGCCGTAGCATCTTTGTAGACAACCAAATTAATTTACTTTTGTGTTTTAACATCATTTTTTAACTTTGTTTTGGTCAATTTGATCGTCCACACCGATAGACAGTATTCAGAAAGAGACAGAGAGAGAGAGAGAAGAGGGGAGGAGTTGATCTTGCGAGAACTTCCGGGCGGGTGAGAATAGCCACTTTCTTTAACAAAACTCAAGAACCTTTCGGTACACCAAGTTTTTGTCCCTTTGCTACTATGCCCATTTCATTTTTCATGAACATTTTCAATTCATGATTTGAGTCAGCCAGTATGATGTGTAACCACTTTTAACATTTCGCAAAAGACTTGAATTCACAGATTTCTTTTTAAATTATGAACTGTGAATTCAAGTAGTGGGTAACAACAACACCCCCCACCCCCTCTGAACAGTATGTTTAGCATACATTTCCAGTTCAGTCTCCATTATAAAGGGTCATAAACCTCCCAAATATACACATATAACTGGTTGTAAGCTTGGACAAGTTGACACCCAGAGCTGGCCAGGGAATATCTATATCAGTCAGCAGTACCAACAGCAGATGGAGCAACTCCTCAGCAAGGTGGGTGCCACATATGTGTCACAACTCTTGAAGTGTAGGATTGCATCTTTTTTCGGCAATTACTGTGTCTTGGATCTAGTTCCTTGAGAGTCAGTTTATTTGTCAAAGGTCCAAGCTAACACAAAAATTTAATACTGAGACCCCACTGGAGCGATTGTCTTTGAACACAGTATGGCACTACATTTAGCTCCCCCTCCTCCCTTTTCCAAGAGAAACCAAACAAGCCAAACAAAAAGTGGGGCGAGAGTTCTACCAAAAAAAAAACACAACCTCCCCTCCACTTCTTCCCCACCCCACTCACACTCATCAATTAAAAGTCAGAGAAAACACCCTCTCCTGGAATTCACATTCTCGTAATTTTTTCCTTGAATATGTGGAAGAAAATTAGTTGCATTTACAAACAGTGATAAAATGTAAAAAAGAAATGAACGTGAAAATTGGTCACCTATTGACCCATTTGTCTCTCACATTTTCAGTCACCTAGTGGTAGTCAGGGTGAGTCTCTACAATAATGCCCGCATTCATTAGAGAATCGATTGGGTCAAATATAACAGGAAAAACAAGTAAAAGGAAAAGACCACACTAAAGTGCTTCCCCCGAGCCAACCATCCACAAAGTACTTGATAGTGACACCCCCCCCCCCCCCCAAAAAAAAACCCAAAAACATATTTAGAATGAACTCACCTTTAGTGGAGACACTGCCACCAACAGTAGAAGCTGGGACACGTTTTCCTGGAACCTGGTGGGGGCCGTCACCTTTGGAGCCAGCCTGGGAGGTCTTGATTGTACCTGAATGAACAAACGTACCACTGAACTTCTGACACTGATCATTATTAATACGGGTCAAGTTTTACACTTCTGACTTAAAGTTCTTAAGTATCAGTACATTAAACACACATAAAACATAAATTCTTTGTTCGTACTGCTTTAACACAGATACCAACCAGCAATAGCAGAAAGTTAATCCATCCGTTTTGAGTGGGGGGGTTTTCTTACAATAAAGCTTTTTTTAAATCAGTAGTGATAGATCCTGCAACTTGTGGGTTTTGGGCACTGTGCCCAGTACCACAGAGGCAGTATTTACAGCCAAGACACAGTTGTTCAATAATTCCACTCCTTTCCTATGGAGAAATTGATTCCCCATCTTCTGCATGAAATGGCAAAGGGCCTGACCACTATGCCAGCTTATGCCAATCTCCAAATTGTGTCTTTAAAAAAAAATCAATGTGCTGAGTGCATGTCATGGTAGAAAACAAATTCTCCCATGCAAGGTAACCAAAGCCAGCTTTTCTGCACTTTTCTTTGAAACAAACCCTCTGAACAAAAATACCAGATTATACACAAGTCCATGAAAGCGTAGAAAAATCCTGACCAACCTTTCTTGGCACCTGGAATCTTCGACTGAGTCTCTTTCTTGTTTCCAACTAAAGAATGCCTCTTTTCATTCCCCTTCAACTGTTTTGCTTCTTCATCTTTCTTCTCCTTTTCTTCCTGAAATTTAAGAAATGGACACATTAAAAGAAAAAAAGTTTTTAATGCAAAGCAATGCAGTCTAACCTGGCTGAATTTCCATACTTCATTCTCAGATAAAGAATACCAAACCTGTCAATATAAAGTTTTAAAGAGCCAAAAATATAAACACACAAACTGATGATCTCTTGCAGACAACAGAAATCTTACTGTAAAAGGTTTCTCACTAGGTTTATGTAAGCTGAAATTTGAACACCAAATTTTACCCTTGCAATCATCTCCTTTTCTTCATCTTCTCTTTTGAGGTCCTCTGTTTCCTCTTCAGTCAGGTTCCTTCGGTTGGTTCTCTGTAAAGAAAAAAGATTCAAATAAATAGAATAATTTACAGCAGTGGTTCTTATCACGGGTTCTAACAAACCAGAAGGGTTCAGTGAGTCAGTCCAGTCTAAGGACTTTGGCAGAGGTCAAGACAATGTGTGTTTTTTAGTTTTAGTAAGTGTTTTACGGCACTTGCAACACAATAAGGTCATATAAGTGCCGAAGATTAGAGGCGTTACAAGAGAGTAACAAACATAAAAAAGAAGGAGGAGAGATAAAGACGTGTGTCTGTGCATGTCAGCATATGTGCAGGTGTGGGGTGTGTATCTGAGAGTGTGTGTGTGTGTGTGTGTGTGTGTGTGTGTGTGTGTGTGTGTGTGTGTGCATGTGTGTGTCTCTGTGTGTGCACATGCACGTGAGCATGTGTGTATGTCTATTTCATTCATCCCTTTTGCAGGGTTTGGTGAATGCACATATGGAACTTGCAGGGATCAGTACCCCCAGCAAGGTTAACAACGACTGATGTTTAGCCAGTGAGAGATGATTTTGAAGCCAGTGAGTGATGTAAATCTATACCGCCCAGTCCAGAAACAACAAATAAGAAATTGAAATTGTTTTGAGTAATTTGTATTTGATAGAGAGAAGCACATTGGCATAACAACCTAGTCACTTTACCAGGGCACAGAGAGGTACTAAATTTACAGAGAAACAAGTTCAATACAAAGGAATTGTTTGCTTTAGTAAGTTTTCCCGCACTAGCAACACTATAGGGTAATATAAGTGCCAAAGATTAGAGGTGTGACAAGAGACTAACAAACAGAAAAATGGAGGAGAGGTATGGACGACAGATGCTTGATAGAAAAGGAGGAGCAAAACCACACTAAACACCCTCTAAAAAGGACTGCAGCATTCAGCAAACTCTGAAGACAATAAAGAAAGACAGAGGGAGAGAGGAGACGTAGAAGAAAAAAGAGTTTACTCTTCCACTTACAGTGCTGTCACTTCCTTCCTGTATCAATGTCAGCTCTTCAGACATCTAAATGTAAAGAAGAAAAGAACATTGTGAAATATTTTAAAGTGTCAAATATTTTTGACGACTGCACATTTTATCGACAAAAAATATACAGTGGTCTATAAAAATTGTTACCCATTTCAACTGTTTTCTCATAATAACACTTCAAAATAACTGAATTTACTAACGTGTAAACCAATCACAAAATCTGTTTAATTTTTTTAAATTGCATAGACATTAAATGGAATTCTAAAAAATAACAAAAACTAGAGGACGCGCACATCAGTATAACACATTGGCATAAAAATTGAACTTGCTATCTCCCTCTCTCTCTCTCTCACAGACACACACCACACATACACATCAACCAGACAACCTAATAATAAGGCATACAATATAAAATCACTGCCCCTTCCCTCTCTCTCCCCCTCTCCCCCCCCCCTCACTTCCCTCCTTCCCTTGGAGGGAGACCAATAGATACAGAGTTCACAATCAACCTTAAGAATTAAAAGTCATCATTTTCAACTTTACTTCAATCTTTTACAGACCAGACAAAGGAGTAATGGCAAAACAAAACCCTCAAACACCACGAAAAATTTTTTGAACTTAAAATTTTTTTAAATTCCCACCTGCTGGGCAGCATACTGCACATCACGATCTTTATCATACACGATGATCTGACGTACAACCGTGTCCAGCGATGTCCGCAAACTCTGGTCGCGCGGCAATTTGAGCGACCGCTTGAGTTCTGGCAGGAGGGAGATGAGCTTCATGCGCACGGTGGCGACGCGGTCGGTGCGTAGGCTCAACACGTGCTCATACAGGGCGTCCTTGAAGGCTTGCTTAGAGTTCACCTCCAGGTAACAGCGAGCAATTTCTACAAAGAGGCTTCGCCGATGGCAGCTTTCATTTCCATGGAAGTCTGTGATGCGCGAAGGAAAAAGGATAAACAGAGTCAATTTGTGCAAGACACATACAATACAATAAAAATTGTCGTATAACGCAGCAAAAAAAAAGAAGGTATTTCTACTTTTTTGTTTGCCATTTTGTTGGGTTTTTTTGAAAGATAGTGCACACTGATGTGACAAAGGCAACTCAGCCCTAAGGAAAAGCAAGATAGATTGACAACAACAAAGAAGGCTAAAGAAGCAGGACCTCTCAGTGGCACCTTCCAGCTACCAACAGAAAAAGTACTTGGTCTGTTGCTTACAAAGAGTCAGGATGATAAACAACCACATTCTTCTAGGAACAGACAAGGACAATTGACAGCGAAAGGAAGGTACAGGAACAGACAACATTGCAGCACCTGCTATACCACTTCCAAACTGGTAAAAGAAAGAATGACAGATACAACCAAATATAAAGGAGAATTGGAAAAAAGTAGGACACACTAAAGATCTACTGCTATTACCCTGGAGGAAAAACACTACTACAGAGGAACAAAGCAGGAGGAGGAAACCACACGAAAGAAGCCACCAACCACTTTTAAGGATTCTCTTGCCCTGACTAAATGAAAAAAAAAAAGACATGACGTAAACACAGTACAAACTATATTTAAACTTACCCTCTTTCAACATAGCCAAGATGTCCTCTCTCTGTTCCTTGTACCGTAAGTGCCGAGTGAGTATAACGATAGTTTTAGCTGCTGCTATCCTCACCGGCAATGCCCTCTGGGTAACATAACATGACAAAATATTTGTAAACACCCTCTCAAAATTGTTACTAACTTTAAAGGCTCAATTGTTTAATCATTCCAATAAACATGAGTGAAAATATGATGCGAATAATTGAAAACAAGACAATTCTTTGCATTAATCTCTGAAAATTATCACCAACTTTGTAGAAAAAAAAGAATAGAATTTAAATGTTAAATTCAAAGAGCATTTTAAAATTTTTGTTTTGCTTACAAAAAGATACTGAACACTACACAAAAAGATGTTGAAACAAATCTAACACTAATTCAGATTACTCTGTGCAATCCAGTCATAATGAATCTTTAAAATCAAAATCCTTGGGTCTAGACATGTATGTATGATGCAGTCCACATTCATCATGAAAACTCGAATCATAACCCATGCTGAAAATATTTTGACTAAGATATTTGAAAACAACAAAAAATACATTTAGATCCAATAGGACCAACAACTGTAACCTTTCTTTAAGCAATCATCACAGGCTATTTACTTTGTCTACATCGATCTTAAGATTAGTAACTCCAACTCTATCAAATCTGATACGCTTCTATATCCATACCCATTCACTCATGACATTGGTATGTGCAAGACCAAACGTTCTACTTCAAAAAAACCTATTGTGTTCAGAAAGTATAGATTTCACCTGAAAAGAAAAGTAACAATAACCAATGCTTCCAAAAACTCCAAAAGAGAAAAAGAAGAAATATTTCTTCTTTCTTGGTAGCTGAAAATAACTGTATTCACAATAAGAGAAAATATAACATGTGTCCATAAAATATCAAGACAATCTCTTATCTACTGTCAATTTAAGAGAACATTCTTGTTAATGGAACAATCCGATAATTATAGATTTTTGCCTTATGTCTAAAAATCAGACACTATATAAAAGATGAGACTATATGTCGTCGCCTATGAACATTTTGTCCATTGTCCATTGTTTCAGTAAGCAACATCCTTGCATTTCGGACAAGTCCATTGACGCTCCGTTGCTCTCTCCAAAATGCCGCTGAGGGTCTCTCTACTGATATTTTGTCCAAAGTGTTCTTAACTATAGAGTGCACTTTGGACAAAATAGTTCTGAGGCGATAATGAGTCAACAAGTCAAACAAAAGACGACACGTCGGCAAAAAAATTTCATGGCGCCAACGTACCCCAGTCTTGAGCTTCTCAGCCACCAGGGGGAGCACCTTGGTGTAGACATAGTCGTTGTTGCACAGCTGCCACAGACACTGCATGGACTCCAGCATAGCCTGCTGGGTGCGCCAGCACGGAGAGTTGAACACAATACTCTCCGCACGCAGGAAGCTGCTCACCACATCTTGGACCACGTGAGCCTGCACATGAGAAAGCGATTTTTTTTCCTCAGACTAGAGTTTTCTTCTTTTTTCATTTTTTTTGGGGGGGTAAGTGTTTTAAGGCGCTCGCAACTGAAAAAGGTCATGTGGGCGCGCGGGAAAATAGGTTTAGTTTTCTATAACCCTCTCAGCACCATAAATAGGTCAGCAGTTCAGCACAACAGAACCAAAATGGCGTCCGCTGATGGCTTCCTAGAACCGAATAATTTCAGTGTTGTTCCGAGGTTCAGGGGGTGTAGCAAAGAAATTGGGGGTTTTTGGGGTTTTTAAAAAATCTAAATGACGTATATTTCAATGAGATTTCACATACATTAAAGACCTAGGACGTCAGCATCAAAATTTAGAGAGGACTTTTCTTATTTCTAAGTCTGCACTACAGGCCAGCGTGTCAGGCTGGTAAAAGCCGGTATGGCTCTATGTCGGGACAGCCGGTAAAAGCCAGTATGGCAACATGACAGGAAGGCTGGTTTAGGGCCGTATGGCTCAAAAAGGGTTAATAATAATTTTGCTGTCTATAGTCGAATACCCATTTTCACCTCGGAGAAACAAGGAAAATTCATGTAAAGTGCCTTTTCCAAGGACATAAGATCTTTTGGTTGCAAGCCCAACAGCCTAACCAATACTCAAGCAACACCAGATGTGCTTGTTAAATAAAGATCAGTGGTGCTACTAGATGAACATACCATATCACATCACCCGCCAACCACCCACGAAAAGTCCTTACCTTGTGTTCTGTGAACTGGTCCACACCCTGATTCGCCAGAACACCCATGATGGTTCGGAAGTTCGGTACTATTGCCTTTAGAACCTATTGGATGAAAAAAGACAATAACATAAATCAAATATTTTTTAAAAAACATTCCAGAACTTGAAATCTTACTTATTTACAACTACCTTGAGCTATATGGGATAGCAGCTAGAAACTTGAAAGGATAACCAAACAAATATGATGTGATTACCCCTGAACATTTTTGCCAAAACTTCATACTTGTGAACATAAAAAGAACATAAAAGAATCCAACCTAACCTATCAGACATACCTAATCCTAAGGTCTTTACTTTCTAACTCCCTTCAAATTTCAAAACCAAAGTCTTTGTACGATTAAAAACCTATGAAATAAACATGGAAATCACATACTGTACGTTGACCAAACAAAGTTTATAAGAAACACTTAAAATAACCCTGATTCACTGTGTAGTGTTCTGTTATACAGCTGAACACTGGAGATAGAATCAGTTGGAGCACACAAAAGAACTATGATGTTGATGTTTATAATCAAAACTAAAACTCAGAATCGTATAATCAAACTCACCAAAAAATTTGAGCTAAAAATATTCCGACATGCACATCAACAATTTCATAAACATCAATGCATTCAAGTTTCTTAACAGCTGGAGCTCCATCCATCCATCGGTGGAAAAATAGTACCTATAGCAAGAGACAAAAATGCGAAAAGACATACAAGAGCAATCCAGTAACAAGTACGTACCTCCAGGTCAGCATCACTGAGCAGAGAGGTGAGTTCAGGAAACACTATGCTAATGTTGGCCCCTACTAACCGGGCCACCTGAAACAATAAACAGATAGTAGGTTATTCAGGAATCAGTATGACTTAACACTGATTTAAGATTTGATAAGATATGTCATAATGAGTAATAGATAAAACAAATATTAAGAATATCTTCTTCAGTGCCTTTATGTCATCTGCCTCTCAGGAATAAATGCATTCCCAAAGGGGGGACATTTCTCGTTCAAGCACAGTAGAATTGTAAATGGGCGATTCATGTCACGCTCATAACTGTGCCTGATCTACAACAGGGAACTGCTGCTTTTTCTTTCTTAATCCTTACTATAGTCATTTTCCTTTACTTTTTTTGTATGTTTGTCACTCTCTTGTGACCTGCCATTTCCGGGGTGCCTTGACAGTTGAAGCAGACCTTGTGCTGTTGAAGCTAGAGAGGTGAGCAGAATAAGTCTGATTCCCTGTAAAGATTTCTCTGTTGACACCCACCCCTTGGCGCTCATATGACCTTATGCAGTTGCGAGCGCCGTAAAACCCTCTACTAAAACTAAAGGAATAAATGCACTTCCACAGCTATTGATGCACATAATTTTTATAGCACCACCTCCCATATGCACACATTGCACACAGCCCTAAGTGCTTTACATAAATAGAAAACACTATTTTGTGCAAATCATATTTTTATTGTAACAAATCGGAAAAGCTTATAATTTTAACAAAATCAACCTTTAGAATTTGAACCCTATTAAATCTTCAGTAGAGCTAGTGATATAGACAACAAACTTGTAACATTCATCCCCTTACCTCGTGAAAGCCTCCTGCCATTGTCTTCCTCACCATTATATGAGGGTCTTTGCACAGTTGAGTGAAAGAAGGGTACAGTTCTAATCTAAACAGTTTGGCTCCAATAAACAGCACCATAGCCTGAAAAAGAAAGGAGAAACAACCTTATTCTCTCAATGTACATGATATACACATCAAATAGGCATGGAATTCTCAAACTTTTACTACCTATCCATGGCCCATTATTTTAATCTTTTATTTATTTATTTATCTATTTATTTATTTATTTTTGCATGGGTAAAGAGAAAGAAACTGAGACAACAATGGTTATGCAGAGTACCGAGAAAAATGACAAACAGAAATAACTAGGAGAAAAGAAAGAAGCACTTGACAACTCTCCCCGCTGAACGGAATAGACATATCCATCCTAACATAATACACTGCAAGGAATGAAATGTCAGAAAAGCCATGGTGCTAAACCTGCATGATTGCATTAAGAATATGTATTCAGTAAATAGAATCATAATAACTCTCAAGAGGAGAATTAAATATATGGTGGAAGCTCACAGGAAAGTTGTATGCCGCATACTGTCGAGTCCAGGTGCTGTTGTCAGGAACACTTTCAAAGACATCCAGCGCTTCTAAAAGCTGATCAGGACAGAGAGAGAACAGATGTAAGTCTGTGGTTTGAAGAATATTTAAACTTATACAAAATCATTTTCATTCTTTCAAGCCTTTTGATTAAAGTACTTTTATCTTACTACCAAAATACCTTTATCCTTTTCCATCTTTTGATAAAGTTGAAATGTACATCAACGTAATAATTGTGACTGAGAGCAGTAAGAAATATAAATTAGAACAGCTTAAACTACAGAGTGAGAGTACAAAAGTAAAGCATATTAACAATCCACCCTCTAATCCTTCATTTGCCCAGCTGACATTTACATAAAAATATCTTACTATCCAGAGTACATTAAAAGCATACGATTTGAGAAAAAAATGACCTAGCATCTCAAATATTTTGTCACGGAAAACTCTTACATCACTGAAGATGCGTAAATAAATTACAATTGTTATAATATACAAAGATATATTAATATTTCCTTTTGTACACACTTAGAAAACATGCAGAAGATAAACAAAACAAAAATTTTTCGAGCTTATCTCCATCTTACCTTTGCGGTATCCTCCTTATTTTTCTTTTCAGAAACACCAACTTTGGTCAGCTTCTTGAAGAACTCTTGGAAATATGTTTTATCATCAACAGTCATATACTCTGAAATAAACAATAATTTTGAACATGAAAAAAACCCCTACATCCACTATATTTAGAATCACTTTATAATCTACTAGATAGTTCTCTCTGGAACACATACACCGACGTAGACTCATGCATGCATACCGAAAGTGCTGGGACATGATGCATGCAGGCACACACACACACACACACACACACACACACACACACACACACACACACACGCACACACACTCTCTCTCTCTTTCTCTCTCTCTCTCTTTCTCTCTCTCTCTCTCTCTTTCTCTCTCTCTCTCTCTCACACACACACACACACACACACTCTCTCTCTCTCTCTCTTTCTCTCCCTCTCTCTCACACACACTCACTCACACACACACACACACACACACACACACACACTCACACACAAACACACATATACTGAAACCATTACACTTTGCAAAACAACAAAGTGTTTATTACATTTAATAAAAGCTAACAACAAAAGCAAAAAAATCTTAAACACCAAATGAAAGCAATAAAAATAATGCTAAATAGGGAAGTCAAAGTCGTGAATAGCAACACATAGACTGGGCTGTGAAGGATGGACTTACCTAACAAACTATGAGATAATTTTCCAAACAGCTTTGATACTACAGGCAAAGTTGAGTCTACATTGTTGATGGCTTTCTCACACAGCTCTCTCACCATGGGAAGAATGGCATTTACATTGGCTTCTGCATAGCATAGAGGAAACAAAACAGTCAATAAGATTAATATCAGTTTTCAGTTGTTTTTTTCTTTAGTAAGAATTTTACAGCATTTGCAACACAAATAGCCCATATATGTGCCAAAGACAAGAGGTGTTACTAGAAAGTATCATGAAAAAAAAAATTAATTAAGAAATAGGAAAGAATCAATATCAACCGTTACTCTTTCAGTGTCATAATATAAAAATACCTGGCATGTCATAGAATGACACACTTTTCCGCTTCTTCACTTACCAGGGAAAATAAAACTTGTATCAAAAGGGATAATTAGAATTATTCCATAGAGCAAGACCAAACAAAATTTCTTATCATCATCAGCTTTTAAAAAAGGACCCTCAAAAAAGAAAACAGTCAAAGATGTCAAAAATGGTGAAATGGTATAGGTATATCAACACTATTAGTATATTTAAGAGGAAGGACCTCCAAGTTAAACGTCCATCTCTGAAAGGACCAATAAAGTCCATCCCCAACATTTAGATGGATCACTCACAAGACTAAACTACACACTTCTGCATGCAGGAAGCAAAACAGCACTAAACAATATTATCATCAGTATTCTGAATTTGAAGAGCGGAAATGATGAAAAAGTCACAAAGTAAAATTTAACAATTCAGATCCAAAAAAGGTTGGGGTTTTTTTTGTAATGTAGGCAATTTACGTCTTCATCAAGACAGTTTATATCATTTACGAGGCCCGGCTTCAACCATACCTGTCATGGTGAACCTGGACTGAGAGGACAGCAACACCTCAGCAGAAAGACATAATTAAATACTCAATAAAAATCCCCCTCATTTGGTATTCATTCTCAGATCTCCTGCCTGCAATGGTAAAACGCCTAACTGCTACACCACAAAAGATATATAAGTAGCAAGGTTAATAAAGATTTCTTACTCACACAAAAAAATATGAAGCTCAACTGATTTACAAGAATACTTTCAAACTCCCAAATATTTTAAATTCAAAATTGTGCAAACAAGTGGTGTGCTTACCTCTGTCTAACATGGGTATAATGTTGGTGGTAGTTTGTAAGCAGGCACATATGACACTTTGAGACTCATCCTCTGACAGTTCTATCAACTGGGGCAGGAGCTTGGACTTGGTCAGATCAAGACTGGACAAGAAAAACAAACAGAAGGGAGGGCTTGAGAAGTGTACATGTAGCAAAGAATGTGTTTCAAACATTAAGTATTTACTGTCTCTCTCATACATATAAATATATGCAAGCACACACACACACAAACACAAACACACACACACAAACACACACACACACACACACACACACACACACACACACACACATACACACACACATACACATACACACACACAAACGTATTATATGTAGATAGATATACAAAATATTATATTATACACATTATATATTTATATGTACATACATACACATCCTAGTAAAATATAACAGTGATGTAAAACAAACAAAAAAACCTCAGCCAAACTGCACAACAACAAAAAACCATGGCCATTGGCAGAGACCTCAGAGACTCGATAAGGAATATGAAGAAACTGAGTAATTTATTAGATATTCAGAGGTTAGAGTGTACGAAAAAAACAACAACTTTACTTTTTACTTTTTCTGTCATCTTTGTACCACAAGGTTTGTGAGGAGATGTAACGAACCACATGTTTTGGCTTTTAGAATGTCATATTGTGCCTTTGAAGGGTGTCTTTGACTTCATTGATCCATCTTTTCCTTGGTGATCCCTTTGTCTTGAAGCCATAAAATTTCACGATTTGGGTTAAAAATTAATCTCCCTCCCTCCTCCTCCCCCAAAAACAAAAATTAATTTTGAAATCAGTGATGAATTTATTGTATTAGCAATCAGTGTTACAAACATGTTTGAGACTTTTTTTCTTTCTAAAGCAAACACAACCAAGGAAAGAGCAACTCACCCAAGTCCTTTTGCGACAACGTCGAGCCTCTCACACATGCAGGCCCTGACATCATACTCCACGTCACCGCACAGCGAGGACACCACGGGCAGCACATCATTCTTCACGCTGGAGACCAGACAAGAAGAAGCAGAGGGATTGAGAATATCATCGGGCAGCTGTTCAGATGAACTAAACCTCAAATTTTGAAAAGCTTGCTTCATTGTTGTTTCTTAACCTGTGATATTGGTTGCATGTGCTCGAGAAGTTTTGCCAAAATTCAAATAATTCTATATGTTGAAAAGAAAAACAAAAAAACGCACATATAACGTAGGTACATTTTTTACTGCAATGAAACAGTTTTCTCTCTCTCCTGAAAAATGTTTTCTGGGCTTAGAACAGTAAAACGGTTGCTGACAATTTATGTTTTGGCCCCGTTAAATCATCCAGGAGATGGGTAGCTTCAAATCTAGTTGTTAGGGCCAACCTGGGCTGAGTCAGACACAAAGCCCCAGCAGATAAACTTGGATACTCAATTAACATTTTTCTACACTGCAATCAAACTCATGCCTTACCATTTCTCCACAGATGCTGGTCAATGAGGAGTTAGTCAACATTCCTAGGAGGGCCTCAGGAATTGTGGAGCTAGCAATAAGCTTGGCATTGCTTTAACGAATCCTTTTTTATGCAGCAAAGGTTATTTAGGACGAAGGACCTCCAAATTTGATGTCCATGTTTGACAGGACCATGCCAGGTTTTAGAAATTCCCAAAACAACCCAAATAAAAGAACAATAGATCGTGCATGCATGTGTGCGTGTATTTGGTGTGTTTGTTTGTTTGTGTGTGCATATTAGCATGAACGCACAATGATGTGTGTGTATGAAAGTGCCTCTTTGAGAGTGAACGTTCCTGTGAGTGTGTATGTTTATGTGTTTAAGTATATGTATGTATGAGCATGTGTGTGTTTGTGTATACGTGTGTGAGTGTGTGTTTATGTCTGTGTGAGTGTGTGTGTGTGTGTGTGAGTCTGTCTGTGTGTGAGAGTATGTGTGCAGTTCACAGTCTAGGAATTCTCATTATTTTTAAACTTTCAAGACCGAAAAACATACCATCAAGTCCTTGACAACTGCATCTTTATAACATGAGATCAGATAAGATTGATACTTTATCGTCCCAGTGGGCAATTTTTCCATACCATAATTATCCCACAAAAAGACATCAATATAGCTAGGAAACGTAATCTGGAAACTCACACAAAATTTTCAAACACCGATGACACTTTTCCCAGAATTTTACAACACGATATCCGGGCTTGGAGTGTCTGGCTAAGCTGTCCTTTGTTGACGGCTATGGACAAAATCTGAAATGGTAGGGAGAAAGAGAGAGCAGTTCTGATGTTAGTTCCACATAGCAATGTAAAAGAATTGCACCATTTATAAAGTGGTTATAAAGTCACAAAGGAATATACACGATGTAAGAACAATGTTGAACTCAGTAAATAAGACAAACTGAATCAATATGATTCAATGAGAAAAAAACTACAGCACACAAGTCATAGGTGTGTGTACACAACCAACAACAGATCTGCACTCAAATAAAGAGCATGGATTTTTTAAAAATCTATTTGTTTGTGTACAGAGACGCACATACACACAATAACATCATTTAGGCAGAGAAATAGTCAGACAGATTAACAGAAACAACAGAGGAAGAGTAAAGAAGCAGAACCAACCAAAGTCACTTTCCAACCATCCATATTTTCGATCCATAGCCATGACATGTGGTAAAAAGTTAATGGTACATAATTCATAGTTTAGCGTACGATCTTACGCTGCACAGTACAGATACAGCAAAGAGGAGAACAAAACAATGTACACACTAGAAGATCTTTGAAACACAGATCACAATGAATAAAAAGATCGTTAATCACATTAGCCAGGGTATCACTCAGTTGAAAAGTAGTCTAGAGATAATGGCCACATGTCACTAGTAACAGAACAAGATAAGAGAAACATTTAAGAGATGCAGAAGAAGCAAACCACACCACAGCATCCACCAACTACCCACACATTTGACATGGCTCAAACAACTGATCAGTAACTGTCACTTTTAGGTAGAGACTGAATAAAAGCGCTAAAATATAAATGAATGTTATTACAAAAATGTCAGAAAATAAAATACAAATCAAATTTATACCTGCTTAATGTTTCAGATACTTTATATGACTAATTACATCAACGTCTAGATGACACTCCTTTTTAAATCTCATTGACATGATATGGAACATTACAGAGGTTAATTAGAAACAAATCAAACGGTCATTTTGCACTGACAAAACCCCCCCCCAACAAAACAAGAAGACTGACGGACCGAAAAAACCTAATCTCGTTAAGTAAAATAAAGACATTAAAACTGGACCTACCCGGTGGCATTCTCCAGTCACAGTTTACATGGGACATTATTAGGAAGACAGACAGGAATAATTAGAAGTAGATTGAAAGAAAGATTGCCAAAAGATTGACCACATACTCGTCCCATTCACCTATGATGTGTGTGTTATGTATGCAGACATATTGTCAAGTGTGTGTGTGTGTGTGTGTGTGTGTGTGTGTGTGTGTGTGTGTGTGTGTGTGTCTGTGTGTGTGTGTGTGTGTGTGTCTCTGTGTGTGTGTGTGTGTGTGTGTGTGTGTGTTTAGTTTAGTTTTTAGTAGTATAAGGTTTTACGGCGCTCGCAACTGCTAAGGTCATATGAGCGCGCGAAACACAAGTTGTTCACCTCTGCGAAAGTTCACTTCACGACTGGTAACTAATTTACTTTAAAATGCTAAAAAGTTAAAATATTCAAATTCGGTGTAAATACATTTGTGATCTAAAACAACTTTTAAGTAACAATAAAAATTTTTAATAATATCAGATTCACTTTACAACTCGCCATAAAGGCCAATGGCCTTTATAAAATTTAAAATTCTGCTGGGAACAACGACGGAGAAAATATCCTGCAATTTCTTGCATTTATAATATTTCCTTCGGATCTCTCCAAAGTCTAGACATTCTGTTAAAATGTGTCTAATGGTAAAATCTGTGTCGCATCCGACACAGAACGGCTTCTCCTCTCCCTGTAGGAGGTATTTGTGAGTCAGGGCCGTGTGTCCGATGCGCAATCGAGTAAAAATGTGTGTGTGTGTGTGTGTGTGTGTGTGCGTGTGTGTGCGCGCGCACGCGTGTGCATACTTGTATGTGTGTGTGCGTTGGAAAGGGGGGAATGGAGGGAGGTAGGAGGAGGAAGGACTTAAACGCATTGGATAGTGCCAGCTAAACGGCAAACATCTCCTATTGCTCTAGCTAGGAGTAAAGAAATAATGATAATCACAAAGCCAGAGGCATTAGCAAAACCAATACAAATTAATTGTTGTTGTGGTATGGATGGTTGTTGTTGTTGTTGCTGCTGTAGTTGATGATATTGTTGCGGCTGCTGTTGTTGTTGTTGTTGCCAATGATGAAGAGTGACACCCTATTCGCCAATGGGAATTGATGGAACGACAAATTGTTCTGTTATTAGTTATTGAATTGGGGTTCACAATAGGTCAGAATGAACGATTAATGAACGTGAACATAAGGGCAAATAACTGAAAGCTTAAACACAGTTAAACAACAAAATGAATAAAACACAAGTCTTGAACTCATTCAAATTGAGAAAGTGTGACAGTCAGCTAAGAGTAAAAGCGATATTCGCAGATGCCAAAAAAATCTCCCTCGCTACAGAAGCAAAAAATTCAGACTAAACGAAGTTGCTATCAGTGCCGGGAGACTAATCGATGACAGGTGTACAAAAGGCTCAAAGTCAATTGCACAAAGAGCATAAATACAAATACAATTTCAAAGGTCCTTCGCAGAAAATGAGGTGACGGACACAATATGTGAAGATTTTTTTTAAAAACCTCTATGATTTTTTCAATCGGCAATAAGGTAATAACCTATTTAATTGAAAGGACATGCTTTTTCAAAAATTACGTTAACATTTGCCATAAAATATCTGCTTAGAAAGTCAAGTTTTGCAAGTGCCTTGCTGAAATCAAAATTTCAAATGATCTTATGTTTGCAAAAGGTCTTACAGAATTGATTGTCTGCAACACCCCCCCCCCCCCC
>NW_004797291.1:653408-661259 GCF_000002075.1 Aplysia californica | reverse complement strand
GCACCCCCCCCCCCCCCCCTGCCTAATAGCCAATTTCATTAGTTTTTACTTCATTGGTATGAAGAAAGACTATCTATTGCAGATATATTGGTCATCGTCAGATACTGATGGACGAATTGTTATTATCATTAACATTACCACAATCATTATTATTATTATTATCATTAATATTGTCATGATCATCATCATCATTATTATTATTATTATTATTACTATAATTATTATTATTATTATCATTATTATTCTTATAACCAAGATCGAGATGGATAAAAAAAACAAATGCATTTTAATCTCAAAGATTTGAATAGAAAGCACTTTTTGTCAAGCATCTATTTCTTTTCACCAAAGCTAGGGTAATTTTGTCGCTATTTTACCACCTGTCAAACGCAATCTATGTAATGACGGAAATATTTTTTTTGCAGATTCTGCAAGCCATATTCTACTTTTGTCATTTAATATCTTTGGAACACAGTAAGCAGCAATTAGCCTACAGGAACTGGGATTTAGAAGAACTAAAGATGACCATCATCCTATTCTTCCGCAGTAGAACAAAAAGAGTTGGGGTGGGTATAAAATATTTGTAAACATTGGATAAAAAAGACATTTTGTTAAAAGTTATTAAACCCCAAGTATCAATTAAACCTAAAAAACCCAAGTACAGAAGCATATGTAACAAAATACATAAAAACAAATACATATAATCTATACAATTACTACATGATTAAAAATATATTATCTTAAGAGTGAGCTAAATCACAAAACTTTCCCCAAGAAAACAGGCAAAATACCAATATTTTATATTTCGATTTCGATACTGACAAAAAAGAGAATCAGGAAAACAAAACAAATTCATCTCTTGCTGATGCACATAAAACAGTGATGCTCAAAAGCGCTATTGGGCATTATACAAGGCCACATTCACATGTATTCTACAAAGAAGGGGAAAAGCTTTTGTTCAGGGGTTTTTCCGGCAAGGTATTTTCATTTATGACGCACGCTGAAATGAGCACACTGACGCGTGACAACTCAAAAGACAACCTAGGAGAGTTAGTATTTCTTGTTGAAAAAAATAAAAATCTGAATTTTTAACATCCTTACAGGTGCCTTTCAGGAAAAGTTTTTGAAGGACAACTGAAAGAAGGGAAAGTACACTTTGACTGATATCAAATCTACCGATTCAAATGACCGTTTCATTTTGCTATTTTAATTCTAGTCATAAATGACCCTGCAAGTTTTGCCCCTGTGTCTCTTTGATACCTACTTCCCCGGATGGTTCTTACATGTGACCTGCTTCAAAGACGATTTTCAAAACAAGCCTTGAAACTGTTACTTTTTTCCGCTTTCCAGCTACAATCACAACTCTTCACTAATGACAATCGAGGTAACACTGATTCGATTCAAACTGAAATACACTGAGACAGAAATTATTTCCGTAAGAATTCCCTCATCCCTCTTTCTCCTCCCTCCTTCCCAAATGTTGTTTGTTTGAGTAAAGAGAAGTAAGTGGTCACAAATAATGGTCATTTTGTGTTGGTGAAAAGTAAGACAGACAAACAGAAACAGCTGAGGGTAAATAATGAAGTAGAACCTATGAGTGGAATTTTGCAACTACCCATACTCCCGAAATAAGATAAACCTGCTTCGAAGATGACCACGCAAAAAACATGAATAAAATCACTTTGTCTTTCAACGTGAAAAAGTAAGAGCAAAAAAAAAAACACCCATGGTCAGAGGGACATACTATATCAAAACTGAAATAAACACATGAAAGCAAGGCCGTTGTTATAACGTGGACGCACATGTTAACCACTGGGTTGTGGGGAGGTAAGGTAACAGGATTGGCACATTGGTGAGGCAAAATGTACGACGGAAACTTGTCCCAACGGTGAACTAAACAATGCTTGGGCTAAAAACAACGCATTTAACTGACAAAGTGAACAGTTTCTTTCAAATGTTTGTGAATATGAAACAACATGAATTACTCATAAATTTTATGAAAATGTTACCCATACATACATAGTCCTGACCATGCAGTATCTGAAACCATTACATGCAATTTCGGTTTAGCCCGAGAGAAAATATACAAGACAATCTCATTCATCCTCTATTCACACTTAACATTATGCATTTTATCATTGTTTAACATCCCCCACATTTTCCCTTTTTCACAAAAGTCCCCCACAACCACTGAACAAAAATAAAGGATTGGAGGGAGTTTATGTGTATAAAAGTAATGTATCAATACTACTTTGAGAAGATTAAACATTCGATACCAACAATTCAGCAGCCGTAACCAGAATGGGGGGAAGGTAAAATTATGATCGAAAAAAAGAATAGAAAGAGAAATTACAAACTCCAAGACAAACCAAAATCACGAGCATGGCGTTGGGGACGCCAACCAGAGTCATTCACGTTTTTGTCGACAACAATATTAACAGATCGATGGGAGCACTCCTTCAAACGTTAATAGGGACTTAGAAGTATGAAAACGAGCACACACTGCCGGTCCAATTCATTTGACTGAGTTGGAGCCAGTCAGATTTGCCTTCATGGATGGGGCAAATGTTACCATTTTGGCATAATTTGACCAAAGTCGATTAAATTCAGCTGTGACCTTCAAAATCAAACGCATTTATTTGTAGGGTAGCTTTTGCCACTCTGCTGAGGAAAATCTGGCTGCCTTCGACTCAATTCAATTAAACCTGATTGTCAGTGCAAACTGAATAGAAACTGAAGGTGTGATGGCAGAGGAACTTGGCACACTCAGCTTTGCGTTGCTGTCTACAATATGCGGCATAGTTAAAGTGCAGATGGTACCGATAACCCGATGGTTGTAATGGTACAAGGGTGGATAAAAAAGTAACGGACACTGAAATATCTCAAAAGCTTTCATTCTCACAAACCTGAAAATTTCAGTCCCTTGAAATACACTCCTGGACTTCAAAAGAAAAATTCCATCCTCAGCAGCAACCATGATTGGTTTGAGAGTAGACATGTTGTAGACTGATTAGGCAGGCCTATTGCTTTCATGACTGAAGTCAACATCTTAGTCGACAGATATCATAGCAATGTCCATTACTTTCTGATCCACCCTTGTACTGTACTAGCACAACAACAAAACACATCTAAGTGTGGTTACAGCCCTCCCCTCTTCCCCTTAGTTCAACGATATGATAATAAGCTTGACTCAACTGCTCCATGCACAGATATCCAAAAACAAATCAAGAAATCTAATCTACACCACTCTTGTCTGGAAACATTCAACCAAAGACAATGTTGAAATCTCTTGAGATGACAACATCAACCATGACATAATCGAAACTAATGACCTGGCCTGCTTTTTCTGAACAAGGAGAATAGAACACTGTACACTTGCGGTGTTGTCAGTCTAGTGATTTCGGCTGTTGGACTCACAGTTGCAAGGTTATGGGTTCAAATCCCAATCTACATCGACGCCATGGCTTTTGGATCACAGATTTTTCTATTTTCCCGTAGGTAGGAATGGGTACCCCCTCCGGCTAAGGCACTGAAAGATCTTGTCAGCATGTTAGTGTCGGAGAGCCAGTAAACTGACAGCTGGCCCTGGATGCTTCCCATGAGGCTAAAAAATGTTGGGGAATGTAAGAGGGTCTGTTGTGGTTATGATAAATTGTACAGAGAAGAAAGTCTACTCTTGAGGCACTGTAAAAATGTAACTTTTTTATCATCATCATCATCATCGTCACCATCATTGTCATCATCATTACCATCATTACTCACATCTTTCTTCACGACATCCTTTGGGAGCTTGTCAATGCAGGAGAGTAATGTATCCAGCCACGCACCAGCAATCTCTACAGAAAAGGGCAGAAAAAAAAATATACTTCATGAAGTCTGTCTCAGTAAAGAGAAGCACATCGCTTCTGGGTTTTATTTTTAGCAAAAGCTTTATGGCACTTGCAACATAAATAAGTATTAGAAGTACAGAAGAATAGGAGGTGTTACGAGAAAGTAAAATGCAAAGAAAAAGAGGAGATAGAATTATAAATGTTGGATAAGAAAGAAAGAGCAAACCATATCAGAGCATCTACCAAACACATTAGCACAAAGGTCATTTTGATTAAAAGTATATCTTCAATAGGACAGAGCCAGGTTGGTGGGGCACCTTGAAAGCTTCCAAAACAACCAACATTAAAGAATGCTCCACTAGGATTTGAACCAGGGTCATCTTCATTTGTTTGAGTAAAGAGAAGACCATCAATGGTCATTTAGTACTGAGAAAAAATCAGTCAGGCAGACAAAAACAACAGGCAGTAAAGAAGTAGGACCTACTGGTAACGCCCTCCAACCACCCGCCCAGAGTCGTCTGCATCATAGCCCAGGATGATACCAAGAGAGCCAAAGATGCGACAACAAATCGAGAGTAGAGGGAGTGAGTGAAAGACAAATAGATACAACAGAAGGAAAGAAAAAAGTCAGGCTTTGTTGTGACTGCCTCTATCCATCTGTTTTGGACCTGTAATAGCTTGAGTAAGCTAAGAGCACGGAGGTAAGAGTGATAATAAAAATGCTTTGTCCATCATGAACTGATGATGACCTTTAACACCCACAAAGGAAGAGAAGTTATAGACCTTGCTAGCTTGGTTGGTAAAGCAAGACAAGTAATATAAGAATAGTACCCGCTTGTAATGAGCACCAGCACCATATTATACACATTATATATTTATATGTACATACATACACATCCTAGTAAAATATAACAGTGATGTAAAACAAACAAAAAAACCTCAGCCAAACTGCACAACAACAAAAAACCATGGCCATTGGCAGAGACCTCAGAGACTCGATAAGGAATATGAAGAAACTGAGTAATTTATTAGATATTCAGAGGTTAGAGTGTACGAAAAAAACAACAACTTTACTTTTTACTTTTTCTGTCTTCTTTGTACCACAAGGTTTGTGAGGAGATGTAACGAACCACATGTTTTGGCTTTTAGAATGTCATATTGTGCCTTTGAAGGGTGTCTTTGACTTCATTGATCCATCTTTTCCTTGGTGATCCCTTTGTCTTGAAGCCATAAAATTTCACGATTTGGGTTAAAAATTAATCTCCCTCCCCCCCCCTCCCCCAAAAACAAAAATTAATTTTGAAATCAGTGATGAATTTATTGTATTAGCAATCAGTGTTACAAACATGTTTGAGACTTTTTTTCTTTCTAAAGCAAACACAACCAAGGAAAGAGCAACTCACCCAAGTCCTTTTGCGACAACGTCGAGCCTCTCACACATGCAGGCCCTGACATCATACTCCACGTCACCGCACAGCGAGGACACCACGGGCAGCACATCATTCTTCACGCTGGAGACCAGACAAGAAGAAGCAGAGGGATTGAGAATATCATCGGGCAGCTGTTCAGATGAACTAAACCTCAAATTTTGAAAAGCTTGCTTCATTGTTGTTTCTTAACCTGTGATATTGGTTGCATGTGCTCGAGAAGTTTTGCCAAAATTCAAATAATTCTATATGTTGAAAAGAAAAACAAAAAAACGCACATATAACGTAGGTACATTTTTTACTGCAATGAAACAGTTTTCTCTCTCTCCTGAAAAATGTTTTCTGGGCTTAGAACAGTAAAACGGTTGCTGACAATTTATGTTTTGGCCCCGTTAAATCATTTAGGAGACAGGCTGCTTCAACTCTGCTTGCCAAGGCCAACCTGGGCTGAGTCAGACACAAAGCCCCAGCAGAGGAACTTGGACACTCAATTAACATTTTTCTACACTGCAATCAAACTCATGCCTTACCATTTCTCCACAGATGCTGGTCAATGAGGAGTTAGTCAACATTCCTAGGAGGGCCTCAGGAATTGTGGAGCTAGCAATAAGCTTGGCATTGCTTTAACGAATCCTTTTTTATGCAGCAAAGGTTATTTAGGACGAAGGACCTCCAAATTTGATGTCCATGTTTGACAGGACCATGCCAGGTTTTAGAAATTCCCAAAACAACCCAAATAAAAGAACAATAGATCGTGCATGCATGTGTGCGTGTATTTGGTGTGTTTGTTTGTTTGTGTGTGCATATTAGCATGAACGCACAATGATGTGTGTGTATGAAAGTGCCTCTTTGAGAGTGAACGTTCCTGTGAGTGTGTATGTTTATGTGTATAAGTATATGTATGTATGAGCATGTGTGTGTTTGTGTATACGTGTGTGAGTGTGTGTTTATGTCTGTGTGAGTGTGTGTGTGTGTGTGTGAGTCTGTCTGTGTGTGAGAGTATGTGTGCAGTTCACAGTCTAGGAATTCTCATTATTTTTAAACTTTCAAGACCGAAAAACATACCATCAAGTCCTTGACAACTGCATCTTTATAACATGAGATCAGATAAGATTGATACTTTATCGTCCCAGTGGGCAATTTTTCCATACCATAATTATCCCACAAAAAGACATCAATATAGCTAGGAAACGTAATCTGGAAACTCACACAAAATTTTCAAACACCGATGACACTTTTCCCAGAATTTTACAACACGATATCCGGGCTTGGAGTGTCTGGCTAAGCTGTCCTTTGTTGACGGCTATGGACAAAATCTGAAATGGTAGGGAGAAAGAGAGAGCAGTTCTGATGTTAGTTCCACATAGCAATGTAAAAGAATTGCACCATTTATAAAGTGGTTATAAAGTCACAAAGGAATATACACGATGTAAGAACAATGTTGAACTCAGTAAATAAGACAAACTGAATCAATATGATTCAATGAGAAAAAAACTACAGCACACAAGTCATAGGTGTGTGTACACAACCAACAACAGATCTGCACTCAAATAAAGAGCATGGATTTTTTAAAAATCTATTTGTTTGAGTACAGAGACGCACATACACACAATGGCATCATTTAGTACTGAGAAAAAATCAGTCAGGCAGACAAAAACAACAGGCAGTAAAGAAGTAGAACCAACCAAAGTCACTTTCCAACCATCCATATTTTCGATCCATAGCCATGACATGTGGTAAAAAGTTAATGGTACATAATTCATAGTTTAGCGTACGATCTTACGCTGCACAGTACAGATACAGCAAAGAGGAGAATAGAACACTGTACACACTAGAAGATCTTTGAAACACAGATCACAATGAATAAAAAGATCGTTAATCACATTAGCCAGGGTATCACTCAGTTGAAAAGTAGTCTAGAGATAATGGCCACATGTCACTAGTAACAGAACAAGATAAGAGAAACATTTAAGAGATGCAGAAGAAGCAAACCACACCACAGCATCCACCAACTACCCACACATTTGACATGGCTCAAACAACTGATCAGTAACTGTCACTTTTAGGTAGAGACTGAATAAAAGCGCTAAAATATAAATGAATGTTATTACAAAAATGTCAGAAAATAAAATACAAATCAAATTTATACCTGCTTAATGTTTCAGATACTTTATATGACTAATTACATCAACGTCTAGATGACACTCCTTTTTAAATCTCATTGACATGATATGGAACATTACAGAGGTTAATTAGAAACAAATCAAACGGTCATTTTGCACTGACAAAACCCCCCCCCAACAAAACAAGAAGACTGACGGACCGAAAAAACCTAATCTCGTTAAGTAAAATAAAGACATTAAAACTGGACCTACCTGGTGCCATTCTCTAGTCACAGTTAACATGGGACATTATTAGGAAGACAGACAGGAATAATTAGAAGTAGATTGAAAGAAAGATTGCCAAAAGATTGACCACATACTCGTCCCATTCACCTATGATGTGTGTGTTATGTATGCAGACATATTGTCAAGTGTGTGTGTGTGTGTGTGTGTGTGTGTGTGTGTGTGTGTGTGTGTGTGTGTGTGTGTGTGTGT
>NW_004797291.1:652019-653308 GCF_000002075.1 Aplysia californica | reverse complement strand
TTCCTCTCGAGTCTCCAGTCTTTCCTTTTTTTAGAGCTTAAGAGTACGAAGATTCCCTCATAAAAAATAACAGAAATGAACCCCCCGCGATAGAAATGAACCCCTCCAGTGGCAGAAATGAACCCTTCCCCTGTGTTTCCACACCTATCCTGAACCACGGTACCCAGCAGGGCTCACCCTCGTTCTTGTTGTCCACAGAGGTGAGGATGGTCTGCAGGAAGGTCCTCCGGTAGTCCTCCACAGACACCAGCTTCTTATCCAGGATCTGGAGGAACGCCGAGGCCGCGGCCAGCTGCATCTCCATGTTGGCGACATGGAGCACCTCCTGTGGGGAGGAACAAAGGGACGGCTTGTTAGTATTGCCATGTGATGTGTTGCATTAGGTTGTGTAGTATTGTAAAGTCTTGTATTGATCTGATTGTACTGTTTAGTGTTGTGTTGTGTTGAGTCAGACACGTGTTGAATTATATTGTATTGCACTGTAGCACAGCGTAATCCGTGCATTGTGCTGTGCTAATGTATTCCAGTACATGGTACAATAATATACTGCGTAGCATAGCAATGTGCTATACTTTGTTGTATCTGAGTTTACTGCTGTGTATAACATTGTACTGTATTATTTAGGGATGTATCATATTGTATTGTATTGCATAGATTCAATGCCCCGTTGAATTTTGTTATTGAAAGATTGTAAAAGATTGCAAATGTGCTTCTTCTCCCACCGACATCATTCCGATCATTTAGGAGACAGGCTGCTTCAACTCTGCTTGCCAAGGCCAACTCCGGCTAAACGGAACAAACTGTATCAGCAGACAGACAGAGATGCACGTTAAAATAAGACATCCCGACACAGGAATCGAACACATGTACCCGGAGAGCAATGGCAAGGAGCCAGAACAATACACTACACACGCTGGCCTGTAAATGAGTGGAAAGGGAGAGGCGGAACTTGATCCCAGTTTCCACATGAAGATTTCCGTTTCAAAGAGCCAATTTATTAGAAACATGAGCTGATATTAAGGACCCAGACAGGCCAGGATGGACAGGCAGATATTTCAAAGGGCGCCAAAACAATGCCTTAAGAGGCGGGTAAAGTATCGATGTAAAATTACATCTTTGATGCACGCGAGAGAGGTAAAGATCCACGGGCAGGGTGAGACATTACAAGACCTAGGCCCATCTGAGATAAGTGAAGATGGACGGGGTAAAAGTGGAAAGTGTTGCATGCATGCTTCACGGGATGCATGTGATCAGACTGATCGATTTAAGTGTAACCCCCCCCCCCCCTT
>NW_004797291.1:650203-651898 GCF_000002075.1 Aplysia californica | reverse complement strand
AACCCCCCCCCCCCCTTCCCCCTCAACTTGCACATTTCAGATCGTGAAAGTGGCGAGATGATTCGCCCCAGCCAAAAATAAATGGAGAAATGGTATGGGTTTACCGCCCCTATCAACACTATTAGGTTATTTAAGAGGCGGGGCCTCCTAGTTTAACGTCCGCTTCCGAAAGGACAGAGCCAAATGGGACATTTGTGTAAAGTGCCTTTCCCAAGGACACAACGTCGAACCGAGCTGAGGCTCAAACCCCCAAACCCGCAATCTCACGATTATGAGTCTGGTAGCCTAACCACTAGGCTACCGCCCCAGCCAGTCATCAGGGCCTCTGCAATGACGCTGAATGTATAGTGGCGCACAGAATTCCACCTGAAAGACCGGACGGAAAATTCCCACATGTTAATCGAACTCACGTCTTCGTCAGGGGGCGAATAGCCCACCTTTACAAAATGAACAACGGTTCATATGTAGGGCTGGGTTGTTTTTTTTCAGCAAGGGTTTTTTTTAAAGCCCCCATCTCACCCCAGAAATCAAGATAATTTAAATTATTGATTAGGAGGCCGGCTTTGATCCTGCCTGTCAGGGTCAACTCGGACAGACGGATGTAACGCCCCAGTAGAAATATCAAGATACTCGACAAAAATTCTTCCGACGCGGAACTTAAACTTCGAGACTTCTGTGTGCATCGGTAATATCCTAACAATTACACCACGCTGGGTGCCGGTACACGCACTGGGCAGGGCAGAGCTGGGCAGGGTAGAGATAAGTGTAGATGCGTGAGAGTGAGAGGAGTAACTGTTAATCGCATACACCACAGAGGACGCACTCGTGCAGATAAGATGGAAGGCAAGGAAAACATCAAACAAGAAAGCGAGAGCTCTGAGGAAACCCATCGGAAGTTGAAAATTTTCGGAACTGACATTTTTGTATTTTTCAGAAGCATTTTCTTGAGCATTTTGCACTTTATTAAAGTGCAACTGGATATTTCCGAGACAAAAAAAATATGTAACTCTTAAAAGTGCATTGGGTCCAAAACATAAGGTTTGAGAAAACAGCTTTGAAAATTACCCATGATGTAACGGTATGAGTAAAGGAAAGATGCACTGTGACTCTTTTTCTGCTGCTACAATATTATTTATGCTCACTTAGTTTCCCCGGGAAAACGAGGAATTTCTCTTTCGCTCGGTTGGTAACAGTAGGGGGTTCGCTTGAAATTGACGTCCGCCAGGAGTAAACAGTTTCAAACTTGAGCACAACATTTTTTCCTTAGTATGTCATCAAAATAATGCGTTAAAAATATGTATAGAAAAACATTATAGCAACAACTCTTAAAAAGAAAATTTAGAAACGGTTTATCTGTCTAAATTTGATAAACTTCTTTTGAGATTGAACATTAAAACAAACAAACAAACAAAAAATCCCAAAACAGCTGTAAATCAAAATTCCAATCTTTGCATTCCGACAAGATTTTCTGATATGAGCGGCGACAACTCGGAGAGGCCGTGAGGCACGTTCAGGGAAAATTTACTTCATTGAGGAATGAGGATCTTTTTTCGAAAGAAGAAACAATAATGATGTATCTGCAGGAGGATACATTCATATCTGCACACAAGTACTCGTGGACGAGGGAAAGAGGATTTTGTTAAATCAATCTCTCTCTCTCTCTCTCTCTCTCTCTCTCTCTCTCTCTCTCTCTCT
>NW_004797291.1:644871-646277 GCF_000002075.1 Aplysia californica | reverse complement strand
GAGAGAGAGTAATAATAAAGGAAAAAAGGGGGTAAAACCATGCCTGAATCAAGGGAAACGCAGGCTGTTTCCAATTTCCCCTCAATTTCGAGGTTAATGAACAAGGGTTAATCGAAGTCATATGCCTTGGAAAAAAGAGGGGGGGGGGAGGGGGGAGACGACTCTCCGTTTCAGCATGGACAAGCATCCAGGCTTTGGCAAAGTCTGCAAATCACCCTGAAAAAACATACCAACTCCCATACTTACAATACAGCATAACATTGACAAGCTGGTCACATAGGACTAAGCTCATAAAAAAAAGAGAGGAAAAAACTGTGTTTCATCCTTTCAACAATTAGTGCATATAGCAAATATAATATAGGAATTTGAATTTCAACAAAATATTTCTTGAGTTCATGCAACCGATACCGTAAATTAAGAAACTTTAAATTTTCACAATATGGGACTTAGTACATCTGAACAGCTGGCCCGCGATAAGTAGTGTGCACGTCCCGTTTGACGGAAGAGTAAAATGAGTCCGTCCACAAGGCATAAAGCTAGGCATGCATGCATGTATGCGTGCATGCATGTGCTTTAGAGCAAAACACATTGAGTAAAGCAGGGCGCAGGCATGCGTGATTGTCCAGTCACAGGGAATTGCTCACGGATTAATCTGACGTCAATTACTGACTGGTCAGAGGAGGGCGGAGTGAGAGTGAGTCGGTGAGGGCAGGGCGCCCAGATGGAACAGGACGATAGTCATAATGGAACGAAGGGTTGGCCCCACAGAACTAGGACAATTACAGAGGGTGGAGTGATCTTTACAAGACGGCTGCAAACTCGTGATCATAAGTTTGAGTACAAAAATGAACTTGGATACAACAATGGCCTGTAAATGCTGGGAAAAACAAAACATAAAACAAAAAGGGATTTGGTTTTAATGCTAGGGTAAGAAGTTCACAGCACTAGAAACAGACGTGCTTCGTTGAGGCGCCAGAGACTAGAGGTGTTACATGAGCAATTTTGATGGGAAGACAAACAAAGGAGGGATAGAAAAGACGTAAAACCTATCAGTGGCGCTCTCTACCCGCCCACTGAAAAACGGCAAGTTCTATAATTACATGTATTTATTTATCTTCACTCCTAATAAATAATAAGAGGCAGTCCGTAAAATTATACAGGTACGTACGTGCCACACTCCAAACGAAATAAGCATCATTTGAGTACAATTACAACTAATAAAGCGGATTGTTGGCGATGTTCGTAACGTTCATTTACATTCTAATCTAAGAGCCTTCTGTTGGGGTTTTTTTTTGTTTGTTTGGTTTTTGTGTTTTTGGACTGTTTTTTTTAATAGCTTTGTTTGCTGTTTTTTGCTGGGGGGGTGAAGTTGTAATCTGTTGATTTTTTCCCCTTTTTTTTTGGGG
>NW_004797291.1:636721-641601 GCF_000002075.1 Aplysia californica | reverse complement strand
GAGGGGGGGGGGAGAGAAAGAGAGAGAGAGAGAACCAATTTAATGCTGTACTGCTCATGGCGGATGTTTTGAAAGCCCTGCGTGGACATGGTAGCCCGGTATAAATCGTTCACGAGCGATATGACTGACGGCTCGTCTGCCCCCTCGTCACCAACACTAAACAAACTGCCAACGCTACTCGGCCGGCCTACGCCTACCAGCACGCCACATCATTTAAAATGTAAATGATGCAATTTAGATAATTCAGAAGGCCATCGTTTACCTGATCTTTCCCAGAACAACATACTTGGGGAACCTAAACAAATGGGTAACAGGGAAAGATCAGGGAAACGTAGCTTCTTTTTTTTTAGAGCACCCGAGCAAAGGAATGAATGGAAAACCATGATCCCCGATGTCTGTCGCAAATCTGGCACTAGATGATGATGATGATGATGATGATGATGATGATGATGATGATGATGATGATGATGATGATGATGATGATGATGATGAAGAAGAAGAAGATGATGAGAAGGCCAACTCGGGCTCAGAGGGATACATCTCAGCAGAAAAACGGGGATATTCCCCACTCGTGAACTGAACTCGGGTCTCTTGGGAGCAGCAGCCAAGCGTCTATATAAGTGCTACACAACAAATGCCGGTGTCCTATTATCACTCTTGAAGTGGCCTGAATCTCAGTAAAGAGAAGCATATCGGTAGAGTGCTAACGATTTGAGGAAACAAACTTCATCGACTCTTCAAATCGTGAAGCCACTATTCGTGCTATTCGAATATCGTGTGCCATTGGCATTTCGTACATGTATTTCATATTAATATGATACTCAAGTGATAGAAGCTAATCGGCAACATTCGCTATTCAATATTTTACTATTCACAGCGCTATTAATTCAACAAGCGATGGCATGCACAAAGCACACAGAGCAATACGATGACGTCACATCACTATTCATAACTTGTCCAATTTCGAACTGAGGAAGCGGAGATCAATGCGCCAGACCACTGTTAATTTCTTGCACTTCGAGAGTCAAGGGCCTGTAAGCTATTCATGGTATGATTTGCGACTCTTGAATAGTACTGAATACTTCTTCGAGACATTTTTTATAACTATTGTTGGCTCCACTTATCACCCTGTCTCCTAATCATCAAGTATAAAGTACATTAAAAGATAATCCGTAAAAATCACATGTCAGTCGAATGGCTCTGCCACACTTCGAACAGCTGCTGTGATAAGCTAAAAAAATCGCAAATGTTGGACAGTAAAGTCCAATGAGCACAGCTCTAATATTGACATAATAATGATCACCTTATGAAGAAGACAGACAGACAGACAGACAGACAGACAGACAGACAGACAGACAGACAGACAGAGGAAAAGAAAAAAAAATTTTAAGGATCTACCAGAACCAGTGGTCCTCTAGCCACACGTAGTCAAAGTAGCGTTGAGATTTAATGAATCAGTTGGGTCAGTTCTTACACCCCAAAAAGGTCATATAAGTGCCGAAGACTAGAGAGTACCACGCAAAAAAGGAGGTGAGATAAGGACGATAGATGTTTGGCAAGAGAAAAGGAGCAAACCCTATGAGCAAAGAAAACCAGAACAGTGTGTGTGTGTGGGGGGGGGGGGGGGGGGGCGGCGGCATAAAACCATCCACAGTTTTTTTTAAAATAACCAGTGGACCTGGATGGTTATATTTGATTGTAAACTTTTAGCGCCTCCTTCGACAACCCGGACAGATTAGGATTCAGCCTCCCAGCAGATTTGATAAAATACCAAAATGTAAAACCTACCGACCTATGATGATGCATATTACGACCCCCATTACAAATGGTTTGGCGGTTTCTGCATCTTGTTAAAACAACGTGTTCATGATACAATGGGTACAGATCTGATTTAAAAGAGCTTGTACGGTATTTTCTCAACACATTCGAACCTGTTGAATGTTCGGTCAGAACGGGTCTTTTTTTTTTAGACACTCTAAGTTCTGGTGCCACGCTTCTTATACTTTTTTTTTTCGAAGTGCACAATCGACTTTTCTTAGCTGCGTCTTCTCCGCTGACAGCAACGTATTTCATAATTTGTGTAAAATCTGAAGGTCTTCCAATTTGGGCAATAATATGAAAATGTGAAAAATGCGGTCAATTGAGGAACTCTAGGAAATATAATTTGTGGAAGCTTTCACAGCAGTTGTCTTGTATCGATATAAAAACCACAAGACTGCTGCAAAGTAACAGAGCTTAACCAGATTTTAACATCGATGCCGGGAGAAACGCTCGCTGATTCAGCACTTCGACACTTTTGGACATTACGCCGGAAGGAGACAAACATTGACCCCCTCCCTCCCAACTCAAATTCCATGATTTTGTGCCGAATTTTGACTTTGGGGGTGTAGCCCCCCCCCCCCCCCCTCTAATTCCGCTTTGTGGACCAAAAGAAAAGAAAAAAAAGGACACGGTTTTTATAACGCTGTAACTTCTGCAGTCTGGAAGGAGGAGAGGACATTTTACGTCGCTGCTAATTCGGTTGTGTGGACATGACGGGAGACTCGGGATTTTAGCACGCTGTAACTTTTTATGTTAGGTGAATTATTTTTCCTTAAGGCTTTTTTTTCTTTTTTGTGGAGTTTCTCTTTTGAGGTTTTTCTTTGGGTCTGAATTCCAGTTTTAATACCAAAAAAACCCAACAACCGCACATACACATCGTATCGACACAATAACGGTCATATGTGTAGGAAAGGCGCAAGACAGATACACAGAAATAACAAAAGTAAAAAAAAAAAAAAAAAAGTACGACCTACCAGAGGTGCCCTCCAACCATCCACCCAGTTAAAATGGATGTGTGCAGTTTTCACAGTTTCGCAGAACTGTAACAATTTCAAGAGTGTGAAAATGAGAGGTGTTCATCTACACCGAGAGCCATTAACTCAAAAGATGCATCGAGAGCCCTTTTCTCAAAGATAACTAATATTGTCATCCTTTTGCTTACCTGACAGTAAAACCTGACAACAGGCTGCTATGTCGAGGAGCTCACGTTCTTAGTTGTTTTCTCAAGCCAATGCTGACGCCGGCAAACGCTCCCCCCCCCCCCCCCCCCCTCCTCCACTTTCCCAATTTTCCCCATCACACGCAAAAGTAGAAAAAAAAGGGGGGGGGGCAGAGAAAGATAGAAAAAGAACAATATCCACACGTTGCAACAATCTCTCTTCTTGATTGGCGCTGGCTCACGCGGAAGGTTCCTCTTCACCATTTTCAAATTAACGGTTCCGTTCTTTCCCCTGAACCTCATAACTTTAACGGCTTTCAAAATGAGGGGGGCGGTGATAAGCGACGTCCCTTATTTATTAGTGACGCGTCAAAGGGAAGGCTGATAACTCCCTTCAGGTTCATCCGGGAGCTCATATTCCCTTTATAGCAAGATTGCTTTATTGCATGATTAGATGAAAGGGGATTCTATACTGACGTCGACGACACAATCTTATTCTTTGTCAGATTTTGCCGGAATCTGTATGGCCATCACTATCTACGGGGACCATTTCATCGGGACCGCGATATGATCCCATAAACAAGACAAAGATCCAAAGAGGGGTCAACAGATTACTGGTGAAATCTAGACCAAAAATGGGATGGAAATCTCGACCAAAAGCTTTTATGATATACTCACTGATCTGAGGTGAGCTGTTTTATGCTAAATTGTCTGTGCTCATCTATTGGAATTAAATATTGTGGCAATTCAACCCGTGCTCCATGCAGCTCGGTAACGAGAAAGCAAAAACATTATATTATATCAGTATGGCAATTGGCATGAAAAGTTATCGCACACAGTGATGCGATACGTTGTCAGAAAAAAAATCAACGACAGAAAAATTAGGTTCGCAGGTAAAACTCGAAAGTTCAACAAACAGATTTTATTATTATAACGTTATAATTTGAGTCTGTACACTGAACTACAGCGACAGCAACATACTATGTACATGTACTTTCAATATCCATGTTCCACCATATGGAGTAACCACGGCTTTCCGGAAAAGATAACGTTCGTGCTTTAGGTATTCTTTTTTTTACCACCCCCCCCCCCTCTCAACTTTTTATTCTAAAATTCTGGCGAACATTCATCCCCCTTCCATACCCATCCAACCTCCTCTTTTTTTTTCAAACTGGTCGATTTTCCTCTATCTCGGGGTGACATTACATACAATCATCCTGCAAGAAAAGGAGAGTTTTCCCCCGGTTCGGCTCACTCGCCCTGAAAATACCATGGACTCTAAGCCGACTGACATTTTAGAGCAAAGGTCAGGAGCCAAGGGTTCGAAACTGGTATCCCTCGATTTCATTTCAAGCGGTCTGACTTGTAGCAACAAACACATCGACCCACACGGTCACCGGCATGACCTTTATAAAACAATTCAAGTTTTCCACAAATATTTCTCTCAAGGTGTATTTTTCTTTTTATCTATCCCGAGAGAACATCGATTCAAGCTGACAACCTTCCTTTCGAACCGACGAGATCTTAGAACGTTCGACATGATCGGGCAAGAGAGCTGGGAAGAGATAGAATCGAAGATAAACGTCTACAGGTTCAAGTGTCAAAGAAGTATAATAAATATAAAAGCCAATACTGACACTTTCTGGATGTTGTTGCATCCTTTCAGCTCTAACAACGATAAGACGTGCATGTGATATAGACATCATTTATTCAATTTCTTTTATTTTTCTTTCAATCCCCACATCTTGTTTCTTATTAATCTGCTTCAAGCTTTGGTAGAGCCTGTCTGGCCATTTATTTTGTTTCGTTGTGCGAATTGAAGACCAGAGAGAGAGAGGGGGGTGGGGGAGGGAGAGAGAGAGAGAGACAGAGAGAGAGAGAGAGAGAGAGAGAGAGAAGA